>NC_084466.1:79112500-79300000 GCF_027409185.1 Cynocephalus volans | reverse complement strand
GGTGTCTTCATAAGGGGGCCCTTGCTCAGCCTCTTGCCATGTGATAACCCACATCACCACAGGACTCCATAGAGTCCCCACCAAGAAGAAAGCCCTCACCAGATGTGTCCCTTTGACCTTGGACTTCCCGGCCCCAAATTGTAAAAAATAAATTCTATTTCTTATAATGTACCCAGTTTCATGTTTTCTGTTATAAGCAACAGAAAAGAGACTAATACCTATGTAATAAATATAATGGCTATAAGTTCCACCTGTGGAAGAGGTGCTTTATAATCACTTTATATGGAACTCTCCTGGCTAAGGACATGACCATATGCCAAAGGCACATGAGGTGAGGGACACTGCTTGTCTCATGCCCATGTGGTAGGGGATGGCTGAGTACAAAGAATTTTTGACATTTTCCTGTGTGTTTTTCTGTGTAAGACCTTCTCAGGGGCTTTGAGATAACTTTGGTGGAGATTTATATTACTTCAAAACTTGTAAGGATTTAGACTATCTTCTCTCGTGGGTACATTACTGTCTAAGGCTGGCCTAGGGGTGATCCAACCTTATCCAAACAACTTATTCAGAGATGAAGGGCATTTTATCTCTCTAGAGAAATGATAAGTCATCACACCCAACTAGTGATTTAAGTAAGAGATTTAAACAGGGAAATTATTTTTTAAAAAATCTTTGAAAGGATCTATCATGAGAGAGGCAAAATTTTAATTTGTCAATAATTTACTTAAACTATGTGGCCATTATTTGGAATAAAACAATGAATTATGTCAATGATTCTGTTAATTATTTTACTTTTGAGAATCCTATTTACATATGTAACATTCATACACACCATAGAAAGTTTATTCATGCCTCCACTTTTTTCAAATATTGAGACTTTTTTAGTTGCTGTAATCATAAAACAGACTCAGGCAGTACTATTGGTTAATTTGCTTCAATTTCAGCTGGTCGGGACGTCCATTGGTTGATTGCATATCCATTGTCCATTGCTTCCTTCCCTGTTCTCTTCTCAGCAGCCAGCCACTTCCACTGGGGTCCATGAGGTCCTGGGATGCTGATTCCTCTCCCATCTCCTGGGATGAGGCATGGTCTAGGCTAAACCAATCATGCCTCCCACTCCATGGAACACAGACATTAGTTGCAGAGGGCACATGTGACCTAAGTAGGCTCGATCAGAAAGAATCTTCAGATTTTCACTGGAAGGGCTGGGCATGGATGCTTTTTCTCTCTTCCCTTCTGTACTAAATGAGGACATTCACAGCTCCAAGAGCTGCTAGAAACCATAAGGGATCTTAAGGTGAGTAAGCCTTAGAATTTGATCCCAAAACGAGCAAAGTGAACAGCTGGAAAGAAATCAGGGTGGGTTTTCTGTTTTTTGTTTTTAATTGGTTATGAATATTCATGAGATACAAAGCTGATTGTCACCCCTCATGCCCAAGATGTGAAGGCCAGCGCCATACTGGCAGCATGCACATCACCACAAATTGTGTTTGTACTCCATGTCCCCCTCCCAATTATCCCCAATGTCACTCCCCATCTCCCTTCCCTCCCAACTCCACTTTGTATCCCAAGGTATGTTCTCTCCCTCTGCAAGTCCAATGCACCACTGTGGTCTTTCTTTCTTTCTTAGCTCCCACACATAAGTGAGTACATGTAGTATTTTTCTCTCTGTGCTTTTCTTATTTCACTCAACACAAGTTTCTCCAGGCTCATCCATGTTGTTGCAAGTGGGAGAATTTCATTCTTTTTTATGACAGAGTAGTATTCCATGGTGTATATATACCACAGTTTCCTTATCCAATTGTCCATCGATGGACTTTTAGGTTGGTTCCATGTCTTGGCTATTGTAAATAGAGCTGCAATGAACATGGGAGTGCAGGTATCCCTTCAACATGATGATTTCCATTCCTCTGGGTATATACGCAGAAGTGGGGTTCCTGAATCGTATGGAAGATCTATCCATAGTTGTTTAAGAAAACTCCATACTGTTTTCCATAGTGGTTGTATTAATTTACAGTCCCACCAACAGTGTAGGAGTGTTCTTTTCTCTCCACACCCTCGGCAGCATTTGTTATTCACTGTCTTTTTGTTTATAGCCAGTCTAACTGGAGTAAGGTGGTATCTCAATGTAGTTTTAATTTGCATTTCCCTGATGAGTAGTGATGTTGAGCATTTTTTTGTGTACCTGTTGGCCATTTGTGTGTCTTCCTTTGAAAAATGTCTATTCAGCTCCTTTGCCCACTTTTTAATTGGATTATTTGGTTTTTTTTTACTGTGTAATTGTTTGAGCTCCTTGTACATTATGGATATTAATTCCTTGTTGGATGCATAGTTACCAAAAATTTTCTTCCATTCTGTAGGTTGTCGTTTCACTCTGTTGATTGTTTCCATGCTGTGCAGAAGCTTTTTAGTTTGATGTAGTCCCATTTATTTATTTTTTCTTTTGCTACTTTTACTTTTGGGCTCATGTTCATAAAGTCTGTGCCCAGACCTAGTTCCTGAAGTGTTTCACCTATATTTTCCCTTAGTAATTTTACACTTGCAGGTCTTATACTTAAGTCTTTAATCCATTTTGAGTTGATTTCAGTATATGGTGAGAGGTGCATATCTAGTTTAATTCTTCTGCATACGGATATCCAATTTTGTCAGTACCACTTGTTGAAGAGGCAGTCTTTTCCCCAATGTAGATTTTTGTTGTCTTTGTCCAATATCAGATGGCTGTAAGCCTGAGGGGTGATTTCTGGGTTCTCTATTCTGCTCCACTGGTCTGAATGTCTATTTTTATGACAGTGCCATGCTGTTTTGGTTACAATAGCTTTGTAGTAGAAAAAGTCTGATAGTGTTATGCCTCCAGATTTTTTTTTTTTTTTTGCTCAGGGTTGCTTTGGCTATTTGGGGTCTTTTGTTGTTCCATATGAAAATTAAAATTGTTTTTTTTCCATTCCTGTGAAGAATGTCATTAGTATTTTGATGAGGATTGCATTGAATCTGTAGATCACTTTGGGTAGTATGGACATTTTCACAATGTTAATTCTTCCAATCCAAGAGCATGGAATATCTTTCCATCTTTTTGGGTCTTTAATTTCTTTCACTAGTGATTTGTAGAGAAGTGACATTGTTGAGCTACCAGATCAAGCCTTACCTAGAACCAGTATTACCTGTGGCATTTTCAGTTACTTGAGTGAACAAATTCCCTCAATTGTTTAAGCCATTTTGAGTGAGGATTTCTGGTCCTTGCATTCTAACTGACATACTTTATTGATGATATATTACTGCACAACTTAACAGTTTACAAATCATACTAGCTTACTTCATTTTCACAACATCTTCATAAGGGTATTCAGAAAAGCTATTATTCCCCTCATTTTATATGAAGAAGGGGACCATGAAGGCATTGCCCTAAGTTAAACATATAGGTAATAAAACTGAAAAGTTATATGAGGACAGAATGTATGCACATGTTACAAAGTTGTATTCTTAGCAACTTTTATGGTATTAATCAACGGGATATAATACATGTTTGTTAAATGAATAAATGAAATGAAGAGTAGAGCTAAAATAGTCAAAAGAATAACGTGTTTGGTTTTAATTTTCATTCATTTTTTCAGTAAATATCTACCAAATGCCCACTATGTATCAGGTATGCGGGTAAGTGTTCAAATCAAATACTCTATGTTCCAGCACCTTTTGTGCAAAAGAAAAAAAAAAAAAAAGAAAAAGGAAATTGCTGACATCTTTAATATTCTTATGCTCTTTTTGAAGTTTGAAATAGTTAAGAGATTATTTATTTTTAGAGTCCTACAATGACTTGCTAGGGAGGATCCTTGTGTTTTAAAATCCCTTTTCTGTTGCATGTATCCACAGTTTCTGCCTTGTTCACCTTGAGAGTGGGCATTTCTCAAGTAGGAAGCCATGCCAATTGTTATATGATGTAAGTGCTCAGTTCAATGTGACTACCTCACACATACTGAATTATATTCTGCTCAGTCTCTGGCAGTATGTTAGGATGTCCACTCATTCAAATCTCTGGGAGACCATTAAGAATTTAATTTTACTATTTTAGTATGCATTATTGTAGATCAAGAAGTCCATACTTCATGGGTGAAAGGAATATATAGATGTGAGATTCTGTCAGATTGTAGAGAAACACACCCTGTGGGAATGAGGCACTAACCAAATAGTCAGGTAAATAGCCTGAACTGTTGCTCCCCAGGGTAGGAATGGAGAACTGAAAGAAGACATGACCAAGAAATTTAGCTTCTTATATCTAATGTAAACCGCGAAGAATTAAATTCATGGAATTGGTGGACAAAAATTACTTCAAGATTTAAAAACTCATCAAGGTAACATTTCCTCTTTCCCAAAGAGCAGAGAGAAAGAGAGGAATGCATGTAGGTGTATTTTGGAGGTCAAGTTTGGAGAGGTCAGCTGTGGAAAGAGCAAAAGTTTTGGAGTGAGATGGAGCAGGATTCAAATCCTATCTCTGACAATTTGGGCAAGTTACTTAATCTCTCTGAGATTCATTTTCCTCACCTAGAAAACTGATAATGTTTACTGTAATAGGGTGCTGCAGCAATTAGATAAATTCATATCTATGTTAGATAAATGCATATACTGGATGCATAGGAAATGGAGGCTGTTATTTTGTACTTTTTATGTAAGTAAGACAAATTCGGACTCATTAAAAGTGTTGTCACACTTATTTCTTGCTTTTCTTAAAAGAAAAAGAGATGTATCTTCAGCGTGTCCAATAGCACAGAAAGGAAAAAGAAAACGAAGAGCACGTGGTACTTTCTGGAGAATCAAGATTTCTCACTCAAAATTCAATCATAACTGCATAATGAGGGTGGAACGCTGCCCTCTTGTATCTCTTCTTGCTAAATTTAGTAGCTTTCACCTGAGAGAATAAGGGAGGTTTTAGTTCTCATCCTTGGATTCCATTTCAGATGTCTCATGTTTCCGATAACGTCCTTCAGGACCTTGAATAAACTAAAAGAGATGGATGATTGTGGATTATTCAGCGGATTCTCGGGATCTTTACAGAAACTTCAATAATAGTTTCTTAACTCTTCACTTACACATTTCGTGCTGTTCCCCCCACCCCCACCCCCGGTGATTTCTCACGTCTTGGAAGTGGAATCCTGCCACGTGTCAATGCCTGGATTTATTCATGTTCAGGACCAAAGGAAGAAGCGGAGTGGTGGCGGTGGCAGCGTTGTTGGTTCTCACCAGCGCCCCCTCTGGCCATCTCGGCACAGGCGGCCGAGCGACGGAGCACGCAATCCTGGTGCAGGGTGGAGGCAGCTTGGAGCAGAGCCCAGAACACTGGGGTGGAGAGGGGTAGCCTGGATCACCACTTTTGATGTATTCCTTATCTGCTCCATTCTGATTAGAGAAAATAAGGGAGTGAAAGTTTGCAAATATTGTGCGATAGAGGTGGCAGTTTTGCATAATACTAAGAAATTTGGCCTGAGGGTTTATGAAGACTAAAATCAATTTAGGGAATACAAGGTTTTTTGTCAACTGAAATACCTGATAATTAACCACTTCTTATTTTTTAAGTTATAAAACTTGGATTTTACTCTTTCTTTAAACAGTATATAAAGTCGATTCTGTGATACTCTAAAGGTATAAAGTGTCATTGATGTGGTCAGACCATAATCTTTATCCTACACAATCTGCAATGCCTCCCTGTGCCTGACTTAGGAATTGTAGGGAGCTTATCAGTCATTCAGGTGAGGGAAACTTACGACTGAGTATTCTCACTTCTCACAGTCTTGGGAGAAATTCTCAAACCCTGTACTTCTGTGTCTCACTCCTTTCACATCCTGGAGTTGAATTCGGTCATAATTGTGTACACTGCTATAGCACTTATTACTTTTCAAAACATGTTTATTCACCATGTAGAAAGCAGAGGAAATTTTATTATTTTCACTTTTTAAAGGAGAACATTTGTGTTCAAAGAAATTAACAGATTTTGATTAATATATTCATTTTACAGACTTGGATAATGATCAGCCTGTAGAATCACTGAGTCTGGAGGAGCAACCATACATACTATAGACAAGTTGCAAAGTAAGTTTGAGATAAATTCAATTTTTAAGTGTAAAAATGAAATTGTAAGTGTGTTGAAAGAAAATTTTAAAAAGAATACTGTTATAATTTTGGGGGGTGGAGAAGGACTTTATAACTGGCACCCCCAGGAAAAAGTCTTAATGGGAAATATTGCTAGATTTGAGTACCGTTGCTCTTCAACTTTTGATGGGATTACTTCCCAATAAACCCATTGTAAGTTGAAAATATTGTAAGTTGAAAATGCACTTAATACACTTAATTTCCAAACATCATAGCCTAGCCTACCTTAAATGTGCTCAAAACACTTACCTTAGCCGACAGTTGGGCAAAATCATCTCACACAAGTCTATATTATAATAAGGTGTTGAATATCTCATGTAATTTATTGAATAGTGTACTGAAAGTGAAAAACAGAATGGTCACATGGGTACTCAAACCACTTTCTACTGAATCACTTTCATACTACAATAAAGTCAAAAAACCGTTAAGTCAAACCATCATAAGTTGGGTACCTTCTGTACATAAAACACACACATAGCCCCTACACAATGCTATGGCTTGAATATGGTCTGTCCTCTCCAAAACTCATGTTGTACTTTGATTCCCAATGTGGAAGTGTTGGGATATAGTGCCTAGTGGGAGATGTTTGGGTCCCTGGAGGAGGGGATCCCTCATAAATAGATTAATGCTCTTTGAAGGAAGTGAGTGGGTTGTTATAAGCAGGCTGGGTCTCTCCTGCATCTCTCTTTGCATGCACCCACTTCCTCTTCTGCTTTCCACCATGAAGCAGCATGAGGCCCTCACCAGATGGGCTGCCCAACCTTGGACTTTCTAGACACTGGAATTGTGAGCCAAATAAACCTCTTTTTTTTACAAATTACACAGTCTCAGGTATTCTGTTTGCTACAGCAATACAAAACAGACCAAGACATACACCCACACACAAAACTTCTGAATGGTAAAAATATACTCTAGTACTCATATACTTTGGTATTTAACCAAACAAAAAGGCAAACAATAACTAAAAAAAAGTTAACATCTTTAAAATATAAAGAGCTCTTACAAACCAATAAGGAAAAAATTATTCCAAATGTTAACAACAGACATAAACAGCAATTCACAGTGGAAAATAAATGAATGATAAATATAAACAAAAAATTTTAGCCTTTCTGGTAACAAAATTGAAAAAATTAAAACAGTGAAATCCCCCAATGGGGAAAAAAATGAAATAAAATGAAAATACCTAGTGTTCACAAGGATTTGGGGAAATAGGCATCTTCTTCCTCTTAGAAATTTAAAGTGGTTCAACATTTTGGAAAGCAATTTGGCATCACATAGAATCCTTGGGAAAAAACATAACATCTGATACAGTCTAGGGATGAATTCTCAGCAAGTAATTGGACAAGTTGCCAAAGATCCAAGTGCAAAATTGTAAATGGTAGCATTTTTCATTTATAATAGTGAAATACAACAACTTAAAATACTGACAATATAGGGTCATGTACATCATAATTAACTAATAAAAAGAAAAGCTACCAAATACTTTGAGTATTTTGATGTCATTTTATTTAAGAAAAGTGCATATATATTAATGATTACACAAAAACACATGTATACGGAGAGAGAAGCAGTGCTAGTCACAGTTCTCAGTGTTTTACATATAACGACTCATTCAATTCTCTCTACAATCTCCTGAAGTGGAAGCTATAGTAAACTCCGCTTCACAAATGAGGAGACTGAAGCAGAAAGTGGGAAGCACTTGCGTAAAGTCACACAGCTGGCAAGTGGCAGAGCCAGGGTTCAAATCCAGGTAGCATGGCTCCAGAGTCCCCGGTCTTAAGCCTCCCCCCTGCTACACTGGGCGAAATCTTATTCTCTGCTGCACACGGACAGAGAGAGGCTCGGGGGACGCACACCGGCTGGTCTTCAGTGCTTACCTCTGGGTGGGGGGATGATCGAGAGGGCTTCTGTTTATTAATTTTAAACGAAGTGATATTTCTGATTTTTCTGCACTTACAAATCAGTGGTAAAGCATTACAAGGTTTTTTAAAGTTGCAAAGTTGAGGAAATATTCATTTGCCTCCTTGTTCTGCTGCTTTGGTAATTTACAGGCCAAAATAGGACCAAGGGAGGGCTGGCTCAGCTTTCCTAACCCAGCGCTCTGCTGAGCCCTTGACTGGGAAGCCTCACAAAGATACGATGTGTGTATATGCATATGTGTGTGTGTCTTCCACTTCATTTCTTCCCGAACATTCTGTGCCTGTCACCTTTTTCTTCTAAAAGAATTATTGCACTTGGCCCAGCATTCCAAAGACCTGACGTCCGGCCCAGGAGTTTTGGCCCCTCATGTGAGGCACCCCTCTTTCCTCTGCTGTCAGCCAAGCGTTACCAAATCCTTGGTATTTCTGCTTGGTCTTTTCTCACAATCCCAGAGGATCTTGGTGTGAGGAAAATTTTCATTGTTTTTCTGACTCAAATCATTTTGGCCCTTGAGATTGTAACAAGTACTAAGTGGACTAGAAATAGTACAATATTTCCTGGAATTAAATAATTTTAAAAAAGAACACAGTAGGGGTTGCTTTTTCTGAAATCTGCCTCAGCTTTGTCAGCTCTGAGGTCATTAGATCCCTGATGATGTGGTGATGATGGCTGTCACAGCTTTCTGGGGGTGGGTCCTGAGCCCCACCTGGTGCAAAGTGCTTTGCATGCCCTACTCTATTGTCTGCTCCTAACAGACACGGGCGGGAGGTAAGGACATCCCCACTTTTTGCAGGGCCCAGAGGTTCAGTGTCTGGTGTGTAGTTACAGAGCTCAGAAGTGCCTGGGATCTTTTCTCAGACCTATCTAAGTTCAAAGTCTGTAGCTGACCATTCAGGTCAGAGTCTAAGACCAGAGGTCTATGTGGGCAGTGAATTTCCACTTCCCACTCCCTCACCCACCTATAAAGCACCAGGGCCAAGGGGTTCCATCAGTGTTTGTAGAATGAATGAGTGACTGGGTGAACGAGTGCACGATCAGAGCCACCACCAACACGCCAGAGTGTGAACAATAGAAAAAACAGCCACATGTGAAGTTACTTTTCAAAAAAAATTTATGAGAGGGATTTGGGAGATTGAGAGTCTGGGCTTTTGAGGTGGTTTTATTCTCTTTCGATCTGGAGTCTCTCAAATGGGGCAGCGGGTATTTAAGTTCTGGAGACAGACAGACGCTTAGTGTTGCCTAAAGAAGAGAGAACACCTTACTTGAAACTCCAGTCTGGACTAGAGAGCAGGGATTGGCAAACTTTCTCTGAAGAGGGCCAGGCAGTAAATATTTTAGGCTTTAAGGGCCAGACAGTCTTGTTGCAACTACTCAGGCCTATTGTTGTAGCATGGAAGCAGCCATACGTAAATGAACAGGTATGGCCGTGTTTTAATAAAACTTTATGAACATTGAAATGTGAACTTCATATAATTGTTACATGTTGCGAAATATTACTCTTCTTTTGATTTTTTTCCAACTACTTAAATATACTTCCCAAAGTGCTATACACTTTCACAATCCCCATAAAAATGTAAAAACAGTCTTAATCATGGTTGTACAAAAACTGGTGGCAGGATGGATTTGGCTGGTGCACCATCCAGGCAAATGGGAAGAATAAACCTTTCCATCTTTTCTGTCTTGTCAGCTCAGCTGCCTTGGGTAGGAAGGGTTTAATAAAAGGTGCTGCTTCATTGTACCGCCTGTGTGGGTTTGGGTAAGTTACTGAAGCTCTGTGTGCTTTTATTTCCCCCTCCACAAAATGGGAAAATGAATAGTCCCAGCCTGAAGGAGTAAATGGGATCATTCAAAGTCACCGAGCATAGTGTCGGGCACAGAGGAGTCCTCACTAAATACTGGCCATTATATTGTCATTGCCTTGGTTGTGCTGTAACTGGGATACAGAACAAGTTTGACCCATTTGTTTCTTCCAGAGGCAGCTGTGATTTTGAGGGTATTATGTGGTTCCCTGGGTCCATCCCTTGGCCTTTGCAATCTGCCCATTTTATAGCAGTAAACTTCTAGAGCTGGAAGGGCTCTCAGAGGCCTTCCAGTGCAGGAGTCCTATCTGCAGCCGCATTATAGAGAGCCGTCCCTCTGTTGTGCATTCTTTTATGTGATGGCCAGTTAGGTGTGGCCACAAGAGGAGACACAGGAGAGGCTCAAGAAAAATGAAGTTTATTTTACTCATAGCTCCTAGAGGTAGGAGGCATGCCACACAGGACCACATGTGTAAGACACCAGGGTGGTCAGGAGGCAGAAGACGGGAGCGAGGGGAACGCTTAGACCTTGGCCTTTATAAGGGGATTTCATGGGAAAGGCCAGGTAGGGCAGAGTGAAGTGTTTAGGATTGGCTAGTATGAATAATTTTGGCAGGTTTGGGCTATTGAGATGGTCTCAAGCTGCCTGGCACCTGGGCCCGAGATGATTAAGGACTCCTGGGCCAGGTAGGGGAGGTGTGGTTCTGCCTTGATTGCTTTCATATCAAAGCATTCTCCCAGCTGAGTCCTTTTTCTTTAAGACTTGGCTGGATCTAGGAGGGGCAGTCTCTCCTCAGCCAGAAAGATTTTTTATGTCAAAACATCATAGTATACAGAAAATTTTAAAATATTTACAATACAGCATTCTCAAATGGGATTTCAACTGCATCTAACCCCATTAGAAGATTTAGAGATGCCCTTGGTTGCCTCCTGCACCTAATCAACACTTCTTTTCCTGTCCATCCTGATATTCTCCTCCATATCTGGCTGTCCTGTGTCCCCCTCCTTCCTCCTCCATCTCCTCCTCCAGCAGTTCTTAACCACCAGTAGCAGGCCTAACTTTGAGGTCCCTAGAAACAGGGAACAGGTCTTAGGCATCCTTGAGTCATTCCAAGCACCTGGCACATGAAAGCATCCAGCCATTGTTCGCAGCACCAAATGGTCCCCTGTTCTCATACTTGCTTCTCATCAGCAGACTCACTCCAGTCATTTGCACTTCCTCCAGACTCACTCCCTGTGACAGATGCTCCCAGCTGCTGCAAAATCCTAACCTACATTTGCCTTGGTGCCATAGCACTGAGAGTCCTGCCAGCAATTAAAGAGGCTTAAGTGCCAAAGAAAGCACATACCGGACCGACCGACTGGCCTGGATGGGCTCCCATGAGAACCCTGCCACCCAGAGATAGTGTTTATTTGAGCAAACAGGAAGCAGTGAACTCAGAGAATTACACGGCCAGAGCCCAATGAGCTAAGCTTGGAGGAAAGGAAGTAAAATTTTCCATTCTATTTCAGCCATGACAAACATTGTCGGGAATCAGTACAACAACTACAAGTTTGAAGTTAATTGCATGAGTAGATCTCTTTGCAAATCTGGACTTTAATTTTCCCAAATGTTCCTACTTTAGCTTTCACAAGACTTTTTACAGTTACGATTGCAGAAAAAGATGATTTGAAGCATGTTCATTATATTTTGTTCATTTATTTAACAAGCACTCAGTAGTACTTATTATGTGCCAGGAGCTGTTCTAAGAACTTTATATATAACCATGACACAACGCTGCTTTTCACTCATTTGTACCCCCATTCAATAAGAACAAATTTGATGTCTTCTATGAAACCACATTGTGCTGGGAATATAAAGGCATATGGTACAGTTTTTTCTTTTTCCTTCGAGTTTAGTGGGAGAGACAGACAAGTAAATCAATAACCTGACACTTGTAGTAGATGTAATAAGGACATATGCAGTACAACTCATTTGTCCTAGGGGATGAGGAGGAAGGACATCTAACTTAGCCTCAAGTAGGTGATATTTAAACTGTATCTTATTAGGTGAGTGAGGGTCTAAAAAAATGAGGAGGGGCCATGTAGCAGAAATAGCCTGTGCACAGCACTGAAGGAAAGCCAGCTGCACCTTTGGGGCACTGCAAGCCACATTCCACCAGCCCCAAGCAAAGGGTGTGTTATCTCAGGGTGAGCAGATGTCTGAGTCAGTGCAGGCTGTTGTCACCAAGTACCACAGACTGGGGGGCTTAATAACAGAAATTTGCTTTCCCACAGTTCTGGAAGCTAGAAGTCCACAATCAAGGTGTATCTTAGTCTGCTTATGCTGCTATAACAGAATACCACTGACTGGGTAATTTATAATGAACAGAAATTTATTTGGCTCTCAGTTCTGGAGGCTGGGAAGTCCCATATCAAGGGGCCGGCTTCTAGCGAGGGCCTCCTTGCTGTGTCATCCCATGGCAGAACGTGAGTGCGAGAGAGTGTGCCAAACTCACTTTTCTACCTAGTCCACTCTCACCCTCATGACCTAGTTGCCTCTTAGTAGGTCTGAAATAAGTTTCCAACACATGAACTATGAGGGACACTGTCAAACCATAGCAAGGTGCAAATTTGGTTTCTGATGAGGGCTCTCCTCCTGGTTTGCTGATGGTTGTCTCTTGGGGCATCCTCAGGTGACCTTTCCTCTGTGCACCTGCAACTCTGGGATCTCTCCCTCTTCTTATGAGGACGCCAGTCTTATGTGGTTAGCGCTCCACCCTTATGACCTCATTTAACATTAATTACTTCCCTAAACTATCTCCAAATGCCATCACATTCTGTGGCACTGGGGGTTAGGCCTAAGGTATATGAATTTGGGGGACATTAAGTCAGTCATAACACATGGTGTATTAGCCCGTTTCAATTGCTTGTAACAAAATACCTGGAACTGGGTGATTTGTAAGAAAACAAAATTTTTTGCTTACAGTTTCAGAGGCTGGGAAGTCCAAAGTCCAGGGATCACATCTGGTGAGGGTCTTGTTTGGTGGTGGTTTTATAGCAATGCACGGGTCTCACGTGGCAGAAAATGATAGAACAGAGAGAGCTCTTCATGCACTCTCCTTTTAAAGCCCTGAGAACCATGTCCATGACCACCATTAAACCATCAATTTAATCACCTCTTCAAGGCCCCACCTTTCAATTACAATAGTAGAATTCCCCACCCTCTTAACACTATCACAGTGGGCATTAAGTTTTGGGGAGACATTCAACCCAAGGCACATGGGGAGGAGGGATTCAGGGAGGTGAGGCTGGTGTGGCAGCTACTGAAATAGTCCAGGGGAAAAGTCTAAGTGAAATAAACAGCAGTAGGGGGTGGGAAGGAGGTGAGAGATTCCTGAGGTTTGTGGAAGGCAGAGTCAGCAGGTGGAGGCAGCCAGTTGGCTAGGAGGACCCGGGTGGAGGGAGAGCAGGAGACGGTGTGGTCATAGGGAGGAACTGGGAGGGTGCAGTCTAGGACACCTTCAGAGTTCTGGATGGAGAGATGGTGATGCCCCTCTGGGATGAGAAACACAGGAGAAGGAGCACATGGGGGTGGAAGGAAGATGAGGAGTTGGAGCTGCCAATGGAAAGTCACTTGGAGAGATTGAGCAGTGACATAGTTTGGATATGTTTGTCCCCCCCAACCTTTGTCCCCCCAAAGCTCATGTTGAAATCTGATCCCCAGTATGGCAGTGTTGGGAGGTGTTTGTGTCATGGGGGCAGATCCCTCATGAATGGATTGATGCTGTCCCTGGGGCGTGGGTAGTGAGTGAATTCTCATTCTATTAGTTCCCACAAGAGCTGGTTGTTTAAAGGACTCTGGCACCTCCACTCTGTCCCTCTCTGTTGCTTCCTCTTGCCATGTGATCTGCTTGTACCTGTTGGCTGCCCTGCTGTTTTCTGCCATGAGTAGAAGCAGCCTGAGGCACTGCACCAGAAGCAGCTGTCCCAGAATCGTGAGCCAAATAAACCTGTTTTCTTTATAAATTACCCAGTCTCAGGTAGTCTGTTATAGCAACACAAAAATGGACTGATACAAGCTGGAAGCTGGGTATATTGGTCAGAGAATTCAAAAAGAAGTCTGGTCTGGAGCTAGTGATTCCAAAAGCATTAGGTCATATGAGGTCATTGGAGGCAAGGATTTGGACTAAGTCACCCAGTGAAAGGGAGGGTAGCCAAGGACAGAACCCTGGGGCTCAGGAAAAGGGGTGGCCAGGGAAGAGGGAGGAAGAGCAGAAGACAGGGAGCAGGCACTACTGAATGAGGATCAGGCACTGTGCTAGATGCTGCATGAGGGCTGCCATCTCACTCAACTCCTACAGAAGTCCCCTGATGTAGGCATTGAGCAAACACTTAAATCACACTTACCACGTGCCAGACACTGCTCAGAGTACGTTGCAAATTGCTCCTCAGATCCTCACAAAGCCACACTGTTTACACATATGGAAACCAAAGCAGGCAGGAGTGATGTGTTCAAGGTTGCAGAGCGAGACTGAGAACTGCAGCCCAGGCGATAAGGTACCAAAGCCTGAGCTCTTAACTCAGTCACTCTTCTGCCTCTATTTGTACTGCACTACTTTTAGAGATGAGATAATTAAGAACTAGAGAGGTTGAGACTTGCTTAAGATAATATGGCTAGCAAACATCAGAGTCAGGTTTTAAACTCTGCAATCTTTGCACTTCTCACTACATTGTGCAGCTTCTTCACAAGCTAAGGGAGGAGAGAATTGCAGGAACACGTGTGATCTAGTGAAAACAGAAAGCATCTGTAGATTTGGCAACTCAGAGGTCATTGGGGACTTAGTGAGGTCAGTTTCAGTGGCACAATGGGCAGAGGTCAAGGTATAAAGTCTTGAGGAGTGAATGGCAGGCAAGGAATTTAGATGATTACTTAAGGGAGTTTGACTACAGAGAGAAGAAGAGAGATAGGAAAGTAGCTAAAAAGATGTACAAATGTTTAAAGAGTTATTTTTGTTTAAGATAGGATAGCCTGCAGATACTTGCGTGCTGACAGAAAATCCAAGAACAGAGGTAGTGGTGGTGTGGAACTGGTTTTCAGCCTGTTAGGAGTTTGATAAATTCAAATCAGGGTCTCTGAATTTGACCAACTTTAGGTGGCAAGATCTTTATCTTGTCTTGTTTTAACTGTAAGCAAAGCCACAAACTCACCAATGGGTGATTGCTCGGCCGTAAACAGTGTCTACATTTGAATGGTAACCTCTGCAGCTCACCTGTTAACCTCACTTGTAATCTAAGAAACACAAATGTAAATAGCTATGAGGTACCCTACCCCAGTACTAAAGATTTAAAACCAAGAGAATTCACTGCTAATGACAAGGCAAAGTATTACAATTGTTATGGTAAAAAAAGGTCCATGTTTCCAAAGCCTTACACATTCTCATTCCACTTGCCCTATAATTCCATTTTTTAGTAATGTAAGATCTGTGCACCGTGTACAAACCCCACACGTTGGGATGGCTCACCTCACAAAGACCATGAGACAGAGACCTATGCAATCAAGCAAGAGGAGTTTATTCCAGCATGCTGGGGTCACTCAGCATTCAAGACAAAAGCGACCCCGAACCCTTAACACAAGCACTTTTTATACAGTTTTTTTAAGGTAGACTTTGGCAACTGGATGAGTTGTTTACTGTTTACAGGTTATCAGAGGTGACCTTTGGATTTATTGGTGGGCTTTAAGCGGGCTGGTACCCCGATAAGGAACAGTGCACTTCCCAATCGTTTATCCTCCAGGTGGCTTTTATATAAGGAACTGGTCAGTCAGTTCCTGGAACCGGGTGGTGTTTTACTCCCTTCCTGGAATTTAATGTGTCTGGGCCTGCCTTACTTAAAATGGTGTTAGTTATGTTTTCTCATCTTTAGCAAGCATCAAATACAGAAGCAAATTAAGCATGTTAAAATTATATTTTTTTCTACAATAACCTAATAGTTTTATTAATTAACTTCCCACCACACATCTACAATGCTTTTCCCCCTACATTTTTATTTATCTATTGTTATTATTTTTTACATTCTAAGATGTTGTTGCTGAGCAGTGGGAGGGGAAGGGGGTAGAGGGGGTGGAGCTGGCCCACATCTGGCTCCTCTCTGGGCTGGATGCAGACATCGGGGGGCGTGGCTGAGGCCCTCCCAATAATCCCATTTCCAGTGTTTGGATACAGAAAAAATTAATGGGCAAAGATGTTCATTGCAGCATTGCTTATAGTAAGGAAAAACTGAAAACGATCTAAATGTTCAAGAGTGAAGGAATGTCTGGACAAACAACAGTATGTCCACTTGATGGAAAATAACAATGGTTTAAAATATTATTTACAAAGAGTGCAATTTTTGAAATACGATATACATATAGTATTAAATGAGAAAAGCAGAATAAAAGTTCTTCAATATAAAAGCAAGTCTGTAAACAGACCAACAATATAAAAAAGACTGAAAAGATCTTCACTAGCAGTGATTATGTTTGCCTGGTTGGTACTTTGGTAATGAAAAAGAAACTAGACAAGAAAAGATCTCTCTGGCTCTGCACTGATTAGCAACGGCTGACATTACAATGAACACTATTTTTTTCTGTTCATTTTTTCATATCTTTCGTAGTCCAGAATCTTCTTTCTCTGAAATCTGGGTAGTACATAAATTATCCATGAAGAAATGCAGACTTTTTACTGAAAATGCATCAAACAAAACCTCTAGGTAACATACTGTAAGAACCCAAATGCCCCAAGGGATCACACCGAGGAATGTAAGAACCCAAATGCCCCAAGGGATCACACCCTGATCACATAAGTCCTTCTCGGCCACACCCCATCATGGCGCTGGTTGCCCTCTAAGTAGGGATTGTATTTTAAGCCAATCAGCCTTCCCTAGAAGCCCTATATATATGTGTATGTGCCGCCTAATAAATGAGCTCTCTCCGGTGGATTGTCAACTGGTGTCGACTCTCCTTTCATTTGGTGCCGAAACCCGGGACGGAGCTTCTCTCGAGCAGCGACACTTTTCAGATCGCAGCGGCAACACCTTCCAAGTCGCCCCTCAGGGCTCCCTCGAGCTGAAACACTTTTCGAATCGCAGAGGCAGCACTTTCCAAGTTGACCCTCGGTTATAGCTGCTTAACACCAAGGGTAACACAATCACCAACTCAGCTTTAATCTCCACATTAATTGAGGCATCCCATTTACCTTGTAAATTAGGAGTCATTCATTGCAGATCCCACCAGAGGGACGATTCCCCAATCACTCGCGGGAATTGTAAGGCTGACCTCGCCGCACGCACTGCGGCAATGCACCCACAGACACAAAACCAACTTCCCATTCTTCCATACGGCTCCCAAGGTTCACAGACACCCTCTCAGCCTCAACCGCCTAATGATGATAAGTCCTCTCTCTTTCGCTTGCTCCATGACCTGTTTCACTCTAGCCCCCAAACTTTATCCCAGTTTTTACAAGCCTTCTTCTCAGTCACCCCATCTGACAAAGCCCTCTTACAAAAAATTTCCTCCTCATGCACAATCTGCCAGCGTACCAATCCTAACACCCCTCTCAAACCTGGGCCATACCCCTCCCACCAGGCCAGAGGTCTCACACCCGCGGCCGACTGGCAAGTCGATTTTACGCACATGCCTTCTGTCCGGCGCCTCAAATACCTCTTGGTGTTTGTTGATACCTTTTCAAGATGGGTAGAGGCATTCCCAACATCCAATAAAAAGGCCTCCACCGTAGCCCAGACTCTCCTTTCCCAAATCATCCCACGATTTGGGATGCCCACTTCCATTCAATCTGACAATGGCCCAGATAATACAAAAACTCTCCCAGTCACTCTCTCTCCCCTGGCACCTACATTGCCCTTACCGACCTCAGACATCTGGAAAGGTAGAGAGAACCATACTAACTAAATTATCTCTGGAATTACACCTTGATTGGGTCCGTCTTCTACCTCTCGCTCTACTCAAGACCAGAGCTCTCCCAAAAAAAGCTCTCCAACCTTTCCGCTTTTGAAGTCATGTATGGTAGGCCCCTCCTACCCCCGGGGATCACAGCAACTGAAGGACCCATACCACCCACCATGGCCTTACCCTTGCTCTCCCACCTTCGCTGTCACTTTCCAAAAATAACCTTTCACTCAGCCCAGGCCAATTAGTATTCTACACTTCCCCGGAACCCAAAACCCCCCTAACCCGTAAGTGGGAAGGCCCACGTCCTGTCCTCATATTTCCAGGCTGAAGCCTTACACTCAGGATCCGCCCTTGGCCACCGAGAACTCCAATAACAAGCTGCAAAAGAACTTAACACACCATTCTTTTAAGTGTATCCCTCATCCTACCGACCCTTTCAGACTCCGCCTATCCCGGACCTCAGCCTTACCCCCAATTCCGGAGACACGAACCTTCTCCTTGGCCTTCTCCTGTTCTTTTCATTTCACCCAGGGAGCTTTCATGCCCCTCTGCTAGCTCCCCAGGGTCACACCTGGCAAAAGATCATTTCTGAAACACTCATCTTTCTCTCTCCCGGAAATTGTTTTCTCTCATGCGACCGCTCCTGGCGGCCGTCCCCTTAAACGCTTCCCTTCCTCCACCATTTATAACCACACTGTCGCCCCACCAGCCTCTTTCTTCTGGTACAATGGAACCCTCTCTACCTCCATCCTGCCTAATCTTACTGCCCCATGCCTTCTTGTCACCATCGTCCCTCAACTCACTCTGTACACCAGTTCAGAACTGTTCCATCTTCTTCATTCCCCCTCAAGGCAAAAAAGGGCCGCCTTCCTCCCGATCACGGTTGGTATTTCCCTAACAACATCAGCGGTCGGCCAGCCTGTTGGGAGGAGACTTAGGACACAGTTTATGGGTGGTCGAAGACATAAATGCTAGACTTGAAGGGGCTCTGACCTCCACTGCCGAATCTCTTTCCTCTCTACAGAGACAAATTACCTCTTTAGCTCAGGTCACCCTCCAAAACCCTAGAGCACTAGACCTCCTCACTGCAGAAAAAGGAGGTACTTGCATCTTCCTTGGGGAAGAATGCTGTTATTACATCAATGAATCCGGTCTAGTAGAAACAACCATCATCAAACTCACCGACTTAGCTTCCAGCCTACGAACCACATCCAGTTCTAACCCTTTTTCTTCTTTTATCTTAAACCCTATCCTAACTTGGATTTGGCCCATTTGGATTTGGCCCATTTTGGGACCTCTAATCATTATCCTCATAACCTGCCTTTTCTTGCCCTGCATCATTAGGTTTCTTCAAACCCAAGTGGGAAAAATCTCTAATCAGGCCTTTAACCAGCTTTTGCTTAGAAACTACCAGCTTCTAGGTACCGATGAACCCCCCGCCTCATCTCGTGAGCGCCTCAGCCGATGCTGAAGAGACACCACCGTACAGAGGGAACGCGTCCTACACGCCCTTGCCACCGACGCCTGGCTGCTCCCTCCAGTCTCCAACTACGAACAATGGAACCGGTGCATGTTCGACTTGTGGCTTCAAGGAACGTTTACGGACTTTTCCCCTTTTGAAATTACTTGTTTCTCCACCCTCCTTTGGGGTTTCATAATGGGTATTTATGTACCTTCCTCCCTTTGCCCCCCCCACAACACCCCAGTTCAGCAGGAAGTAGCTCGATGACTTCAACGTCCCCTTTCCTAAAACAAGAAAAAGGGAGGAATGTAGGGACCCAAATGCCCCAAGAGATCACACCGAGGAATGTAAGAACCCAAATGCCCCAAGGGATCACACCCTGATCACATAAGTCCTTCTCGGCCACACCCCATCATGGCGCTGGTTGCCCTCTAAGTAGGGATTGTATTTTAAGCCAATCAGCCTTCCCTAGAAGCCCTATATATATGTGTGTGTGCCGCCTAATAAATGAGCTCTCTCTGTTGGATTGTCAACTGGTGTCGACTCGTCCTTTCACATACCAGGAAAGCATCTTCAAAACGTTTTTATAATGCTCAGCATCATTTTTCTGTGCAAAACAATGCACATTCATTTGCGAAGCGCAGAAAAATTGTAAAATCAGAGAACTATAGAGAAGCAAAGAAAAATTCATTTAATCCTTCTACTTAGATAATAAACATTGATATTTTACTGTAAAAGAAACAGATTTTGATGGGAGGAACTGTTATGTTAATTTTAAGCAAGTGCATGTAATTCTGACATAAAACTCTCATATAACATGTCACCCCTCACAAAGCCAAGTTGTCCACAGACAGCACAGGTTTATGGGCAATCCATAGTTCTTGAGCTCAGTCTGTGCAGGGGCTGGGTGGGGCTGTGTAGTGGACTGGCCCTCACTGATCTTACTAGTTGGAAAAACAACTTTTGTAGCTACTGTTGTTGACAAGGGTGTAATCCACCAGTAGATCAGAAACATGTGGTGAGCAGCATATAACAAGACATCAGCAACATGTTTGGACATGGTGCCAGAAGACTAGCTTGGACTGGTCCTTGCATTCCTCCCTGTTACCTGAGGATGGGGTGGTCCTCTGTTTATTCACCTCTGCATCTCTTGCACAGCACTGGCCCAGAACACAGCAGATGCTTGATAAACACATGTTGACATAAACTAAAGGCTTTGGTTCAAATTCCTATCTTATCTCTATTACTATCTTATCTATTCCTATCTTATCTCTATTCCTATCTTATTTATTCTTATTTATTCTCATCCACTTCTCTGGCTTCAACCCCTGTTTGAGCTAATGACTTTCAAATCTCAAACATTAACCCTGTCTTCTCTCCAAAACTCCAGACCCAGCTACTGGCTACCTCCTGGACTTTCCCACTTGGATGTTTCATAAGTAGCTCAAAATTAGTATATCCCCACTTGAATTTGTCATCTTCCCTCCTGTCTTTCTCCCACAACCCCTAGATTCATTCATGGCATCATGGTCTTGTCTAGGTATCCCGCTGAGATAAATGTCTCTCTTTACTCTGTTCCATTTATTTGCTCATGCAAATTCTGCTGGCTCTAACTAAAAAGTGTCCCAAATTCATCCTGTCATCTCCATGTGCACAGCTGCTTTTAGTTCAGACCCTAAGCACATCGGTCTCATAACTAGTCTCTCTGCTTCCAATCTTCCTGTTTTAAAAATCCTCTCTGTGGCCAAAGCCAAAGCTATCTATCTAAATTCAGGCATAATTACATTGCTTCCTTCCTTAAAAACATTCAGAGCCTCCTCATTGCCTTAAGAATCTAAATTGCTAGACAATTCAGAGAGCCTGTCACAATCTGGCCCCAACTTCCCTTTCTGGTCTTGTCGCTTACAAAACTCACTCCCTTCCCCCCAAATAGCTATGGTCTGCTTTAGCCACCTAAAATTTCCCACTCTTCCCCCAATAAACCATATCTTCTCTCTTTGCATTGGCCAGTCCAGAATCTTCTTTCCCACCTTCTTGTTGATGCTCCTTCACCTGGGAGCTTGTTCTCTGTCTTCTAAATCCAGCCCATATGTCACCTCCTCTGAGCAACCTTTTTGGGGCCTCTAAGGCAGAACCAACCATTCCCTTGATCTTGCCTTCATAGTACTTAGCCTGGATATCTATGATAGCACTTTTCTCTACCAAGTCCTAGTGTGTGTGTGACCTCAGCGCTTAAGATGGTCCCTGGAACGTAGCAATGACCTCGTAAATGTTTGGGACAAGAGTGAAGTTCTGGAGGATAGGGCACGGTGGGTCTAACATCACATCCCCCCCCCCCCCCCCCCCCGGGAAATCAGCCCCAGCCTCGGGGGCCTGCCCGCACTCTCAGCCCATCAGACCCATCTTCTGTGCAGTTAGCCTCAAGCTTCACTTTGCAAGAGTCTCCTGCTTGTTTCACAGGCAGATTGTCCTTCTTTTCCTGAAAAAGACTGATTCAGTAGTGATCAGTGCAAGCTTAGTAAGTTACATTTGTTCAGAGGCCCAGAAATGGGGATTGGTCCTGGGCAAAAGGACCATGTCTGGAGAAAGAAAAGGTGTGCTCCTGGAGCAGAGGAAGAGAACAGAGCTCATCTGCATTTTGGGATTTAAATGAGATATGGCAAGAGAACCCATCATTTGATTTGATTAAACCTATGCAAGGGTCCGTGTTGGGGCACACAAAGATAAATCAAAGATATTCTCTAAATTCTACTCAACTTTTAGGGTATAACTTAGAGCCTTAAATCACAGAACTTCAAGAAGTATCCCCATTTCCTCAAACCTGGGCTAAATTCTTCTCCTGCAACATCCAGGTATATCCTCAGCAGAGCTTTTCATTTGGTGCCTTGTGATTGCTGGAAAGCCTGTCAGCCCCTCTGTTAGACCACGTTAGGCAAGAGCAGGGGTTGCATTTATTCATTTTTGTCTCTTCAGAATTTAGCTTACTGTCTGTTTTCTAGAAGTTCCCGAAATAGTTAATTAAATTGAACGGAAGTCTTCCTACCTCGCCTCAGGAGAGCAAGCACATTGGGTTATGTGCACAGAATGAGCACATAGCTAGCACTAGAGGAAGTGAACAAATGAGCGTATTCCAGGACCTAGGAGCTCACAACCTACTGGGAAGGCAGGGGCGGAGGGAGGGCTGCTAGCTCCCTCCTCTCTCCTCTACATGGCACACTGTGGTCTAGGGTCCACCAAGCAGCAGAAGCCAGGCGATGAAATCCACGGGAAACTCGCTAAGGCTTTTTGGAAAAATGAAGTGATGAGCAGTGGAATTTCTAGGTGGAAGGGAATCCAGGCGCGGGATTCCAGCGCGAGGAAAGGCTAAGAGGAAGGAAATGCAGGGTATGATCTGGATGGAGAGAGAAAAGCAGAAAACTGAGGCTGGGAGGCGCGCTTGGCCGCTGGCTCCAAATTGTGGCGGGGCACAGGGGTGGGCATCGGAGCTCCTGCATCGCCTCCACGACAGCCCAGGTGGAGAGCGCGGTGGGTGCGGCGCGCCCTGCCGCCCCCCACGGGCCAGGCCGGGGCGCCCCAGGGTCCCCCAGCCCCAGGCCCGGGCAGTGTCCAGCAGGCAGGGCGGGGCCCAGCCCGGGTGTAGCGGCCCCGAGGGGAATGACTAAGCCTTGGAGGAGGGCAGGCGCGGCAAGGCGGGAGTGTGCCAAGTTATGAGACGATGATAACTCGGCCCCAAGCCTCTGGGGTCGTGGCCGTGGGCCGGGAGGGGCGCGGCGGCCGCCCCAAGGGTGATAAAAGGGGCCGCGCTGCGCCAGAGCCTCTTTCTCCGCGCGGTGCCCGCACGCTCCTCGCGAGCCGGCCGCAGCTCGGGAGGGGCCTGCCAACGGGGCGGCCACCGCGCCAGGGGACAGATCGCACCGTGCCCCTCTCCTCCGCAAGGCGCAAACTGGGCGCTCGGCCCCTTTGGGGGACCGTCAGGTGCCTGTGGGGCCGGGACGGGGGCAGGCGGTGGCAGCACCGACCGCAGGGGCATGGCGGGGGCGGCGTGCCAGCCTGTGGCGAGGCCGAGCCTGACCTCCATCTCGTCGGGGGAGCTGCGCAGCCTGTGGACGTGCGACTGCGAGCTGGCCCTGCTGCCGCTGGCGCAGCTGCTGCGCCTGCAGCCCGGCGCCCTCCAGCTGCGCGGCGACCAGCTCGTGGTGCCCGGGCCCGGGGAGCCCGCGGCCGCGCGCGGGGGCTTCAACGTCTTTGGCGACGGCCTGGTGCGACTCGACGGGCAGCTCTACCGCCTCAGCAGCTACGTCAAGAGGTGGGTGGCCTCGCCTGGTCCCCGCAGACGCCTCCATCCCGCTGGAGACCCTGGGAGCCCTGGCTGTCCTCGCTGCCCGTGACCCCGCCTGGACCCCCTCCTTAGTGCCACTTCCAGATTTTCTCATTGCTCACGTCACCCGGAGCCTGCCAGCTGTCCCCGCCCTGGCTGCTTCTGCCCTTTGCACCGACGCTTTTCAGCTGCCGCTCGCGGCCGCCCGGGGGCATCAGGGCTGGGCGCGCGGGGTGCGGGGCGGGAGCGCTGCGGACTCGCTCGGCCCCCACCCAAAGCGCGTGACTGCAGGATGCTGCTCCCATTCTGGTTCCTTAACTGGGTCAGATGAGCTCAAATTGGGGGCACATCCTTATAGGGGATCTTTGCAGCTCGGGGAGACTCACCCTGGATTTAGATGGGGGCGGGGGGAGGATGCGCAATTCGGAATACGACCAGCCTTGTCCAGGGAGGAGACCCGGGGGAGAAGGGTGAAGAAGGTCAAAGATTCCCATCTTTGGCCTTGTTTGTGTTTCAAAAGTAAGTAAACTGTGGCGGAGAAAGGAACGACCCTTGGGGAGTCCCTCTCAGGGCCGTGGGGGCTGTCGAGTGGGCAGATAAGTTCTGGGGAAATTAGTGCAATGAGCGTAGCTCCAGGAGCCTGGCCCCGGGCTTGGGCCAAACCTGCGGCCTTAATTGGATGGAGACACCCAGGATGCTTAACTGTGGTCACCAAAGTGCCTGAAGCACTCTGGGCGGACATGAAGCCAGCAGGGACGTGGTCCATCATCCGAAGCAGGCTGTGATCGGGATGGGTAAAGCGGGAGGGCACTGGTACTCTGCATGGCCTCGGGCCTCCGGAGGTCACCCCGGGGAAGGGGCGCGGGTGCAAAGCCCTCTCACGTTTGCGCTGCGTGTCCGGAAGAGGCAGCGCCGTCTAGAGTGATTCAGGGGTGAGTAGCAGGACAGCTACGGAGACAGGAGGGCCTTGCTATTGGGAAAGACAGCGGCTGTGGCACCCTGTGGGTGGGATGGAGCCAAGAGGAGCAAACAAACAAAATGAGATGTTTAACATGCCTCCTTCAAAGCTGCTGGGAAAAACACCTCTCTTTTCTAAACCAAGATAGGGAGGGCTTTGAATGCCTGAAAAACTATTCCCCAGCAAGCATTTCTCCCTTTCTTAGTAAAATGAAAATTCTAACCCATAAGCAGGAGACTGTGGGAGGAGCTGAGACAGATGCCAGATTTGCAATGATTTAAAAAGAAGATAACCCTTGTATTTGAGAACAGGGTATGAAAAATAAAAATGTCCAAATTAATTGAAGCCATAGGTTAGGCTTTTGACAGAACCAGCTCCCCCAATCTTAGTAAACAGTGCTGCAAAATTTGAAATGATTTTGAAGGCTGTCATTAAACTCTTGCTTTGAACACCTCTTACACAAAAGAAAATGAAACAGCAGTGGTCCCCTGCCACTTCAGAGTCTAGAATAAACAACCCAGCCACAATGACCAGATGACACCGACCAGGGTGTAAACACAAATCAACAATCATAGGTTCTTATTGTATAAGAAACCATGTGAGGGCTTTTGTACCCTGGGAAATAGTAAGGAGCCTCTGAAAATAATTTGGGTGATGGAAGGCACAGTCTGTCTTCCTCTCAGGGGACAGACTGTGGCAGGGGAAGTAGGCTTTTATACTTGGGCACGCAGTCCTGAAGGAAGACGGAGGGGATCTGGTTGGATTGGAGACAGCCTTCTGGAAAGAGAGAGGACTGGGTTTTGGCAGCAGTGAGAGGCCAGGAGGCGGGGAGCGTACTGAAGCTGGAATTCAGACACCTGATGTTGCTGCTTCTTGGATATGCCAAAGTTACCCAGTGTCTTAGCATAGAACTTCCTCCCTCAAAATACTGCTCCAAAGCTGTGGCTCTTTTTTTTCTTTTCTTTTCTTTTACTTTCCTCTCTCTCTCTCTCTCTCTCTCTCTCTCTCTCTCTCCCTCCCTCCCACTCCCCCCCCCACCCAGCCCAAGCTCTGGCCATTTACATTAAAAAACAGATTTTCATGATTTACTTTTCACCAGTCTGTTCTGGCACTGTTCTAAAAGTCTCAGGATCACCTGGATCAGTGATGGCTAGGGTACAGACCCTGAAGTATCGTCTACATCCTGTGCCCAGGTCACTGTTATTGCTGCTACAGTGGTGGACAGCAGTTTTGAGAGTACGTGGCATAGTCCTCTATTTGGGATGCTTGAGGCCGGACAGTTGGTAAGGATGACAGTTTCCCTTTGCCTTGTCAATCATCTTCTGAGTCAGCTTGTCCCCCAGCACATACTTTCTGCTTGTCATAACAACTTGAAGCCTAGAGTTGATGGATTCTAGCAACTTTTTCATCTTCTTTGTGGTCACCATATTTCTGCCTTAGGTGTGGGATGGCCCCTAGCCAAGGGCAGCCACCAAGATGGCCAGGGAGTGAGAAGGAAAAAGCGATGATTCTTAATCATTTTGGACTCTAGAGCTTTTGTGAATTGTATGTAGACCTTTCCCCAGGAATGTAGCTGTATAGCCAATGCTGCTGACAATTCAGGTAGTTCATTAGACACTTGGAACCGGGTTAAGAATTCTTGCTCTATTAGTTAATTAGGTTTTTTTCCCCCCCCATTCAACAAATATTTTTGGTGTGTGGGATAAGACCATTAATTAGGACTTCTTTTAGGGGCCTCAGAAGTGTGTGCTGTGGCTTTCATGAGGACCTTTCCCAATGAACCCTGAAAAGCTAAGAGCCACTGACCTTGACATTCATATGATCCGCTCACTCAGAGAGCAAGAGGATGATTTTGGTGGCCCGACTTACTCAGGTTCACTTTCTGATATTTGAACATTTTTCTAAATACATATCTATGAAATGCACCTAAGGAAACCAAGGGTGGTGAGAAGGCTCAGTGATGGCCCCCAAGGGCTTAGAGCTTCTTGGAGAGTCTCCTTGAAAAATATTTGTCCTACTTTGGGGGATTTATGACAAGATTTTTATTATTTGTTTTTTCTTTCTTTCAAGGATTGCCTCCCATGTTACAAATAAAACCTGTTCAGGACGTCAGGATAATGCAATGGTCATCCAAGGAGCTATTCATTCAATACTTAAAAGTCCAAATCACCATTAACTATCACACACACACACACACACACAAACACACACACACGCACACCTTTTTTTCTTATAGAGCATTCTCATAGTGAGGTGTAATGTCAAACGTTTGATAAAGACGACCTCTAATTCCTTCTTCTTGGTGGTCCCCTAGCATGAAAGAGGCTGCTTGGGTAGTAAAAATATGCACAACAATAATGATAGTGGCTCCTAGTATTTACTTGCGTACAGGAACAGTGCAAAGTGTGCCACAGGTATTATCTCACAAAAGCTTGCAAAGTCGGCACTATTTTTCCTTTCTTTACAGATGGAAAAATTAGGACTTGGAGAGCTTATTTTACCTAAGCAAGAAGCTGGGGAACCGCAGCACCAGCAGTATTGTCTCACTATCAAGCCTATGCTTTCAGCAAATTGCCTCAAACCTGAGATTACTCTGGCTCACTGTGGTCAGCAGCATTTCCCATGCATTTCCCAAACCTACAAATAAATAACTGGAGCCATGTCAGCCAGTGCGCGTCTTGTACAATCAGCCTAAAAGAGGAAGTAAGTGCAGTGGTTTTAAGGCAGCCACTGAAAGCAGAGATGTGACCTGTCCCTGCCCATATCTGACCAGCCGTGACTTGACTTGACAGTCACACCCACCTAAAGAGCAGCCACCCTCCATCTTCCCAACAGTAAGATGAGGACAGAGTCCTCAGAGCTGAGTGGACAGAGCTTGGCTTTGTCTGCCAGCACAGGCCCGGTTGTCAGGAGGGATCTGGAGGTGAGGCCAGAGGTGTGGAGGTGGTCATAGCTCCACAGTGGCTTGCAGGGCTGCACTCAGTGGCTGGTGTCCTGTCCTGTCCTGTGACTGCGCTCTTCTGCCTTGGAGTCTTAGATGTAGTAGCCTGCCTGGGACAGCAGCCCCTTAACAGGACATATAATGATATTGGTGACATAATAGTCACCCATGTATTGAGCTACAGTTTCTTTGAGACAGTCTAGAGGAAGAGTGGACAAGCATGGATGCCAGGTTCTTTGCTAGCCGAGTGGCCTTAGGAAATGGACTTACTTTCTGTGTGACTCGGTTCACGCAGCAGTAATATGGGAATGACAGTACTACTGACCTTATAGGGTTGTTGCTCAGAATTAAAATCTGTAAAGTCCTTAAAACAGTTATTTGCACATATTGATCACTTGAAAAATATAAGCTTTTATTTATTATTAAGCAGTCCCATAAGCCAAGTGCTTTATACACATTGTTTAATCTTTTAGCCACCTCATGAGGTAACTTTTGTTAACCAGACTTTACAGGTGAGGAAAATGAA
Source organism: Cynocephalus volans (assembly GCF_027409185.1). NCBI lineage: Eukaryota > Metazoa > Chordata > Mammalia > Dermoptera > Cynocephalidae > Cynocephalus > Cynocephalus volans. The sequence continues at coordinate 79,272,014 of NC_084466.1, read as the reverse complement.
TCTCAGCAAGGTTAACACACTCAGTGAGGTCACAGAGACAGAAGTCACACTCAGAGCTGGTGATTCAAGTGCCACACACCAGCTGCCTTCCTCAGCTTCCTGCTCTCAGCTCACCTGGTCCTTGCCAAATGCCCACCTGTCGCCTGGAGGCAGCCACCCCACAGTCCAAAGGCTTAGCTAAGCTGTGACTCCTCCTGGGGTCCCCATCTTCCACTGCTCTGCCCATCCCTTGGGGGTGTGTTTGGCCGGACAGAACCATCTCTCTTCTACTACCCATCTCACTTCAATAAATGGCTCTAACTCTCCAGGCCCCTCCTCACTTGCTCCCTTTTATTTAGATGACCAGGACATAACCCAGTGGAGCTTGGACACATGAGTGTAAAGAACTATATATTTCTCTGGCATTTGTATGTTTGGATGATTTATCAGTTTGTGAACCTCTGAGTGGCAGGGACTGCATGTTAGTGCTTGTCAAACTTGAAGCATGCAAGTCTCCTGTGGATATTGTTAAAACACAAATTCTGACTGAATAAAGCCAAGGAGGGGCCTGGATTCTGCATTTTTGCAAGCTCCTAGGTGATGCCAGTGCTGTTGGCCCAAGGATCACACTTTAAGCTACAGTTCTTACATGTTCATCATTTCTTATGATGAAATGGTGTATTTTCTTATCTTTCTCCCCAGTACACTGTACATTTCTTGGAAGCGAGACTATTTCCTTTCTCATCTTTGTGTTCCCAGTGCTCAGCACATAGTAGGTACTCAGTAAATGTTTATTGCTAGTATTAATGAATGAATGAATCATTCTCTGCCCCATCACGGTGCTTCACACAAACTAAGCATTAATAATTGCATAATGAATGAATGAATGAACGTGTGTATCTTTGATTCAAGCCACAGACATTAGAGTGATACGTCTGAAAATTTTGCTTAATTTTGCTAGAGTTGGGGCAGAAAGAGGAGGGGAGGAATTGTTTGAGAGCTTAGAGCGAGGCTTTGCACAAGACCATCAAGCTAACACTGGAAACAGAGCAGCGACATCCTACTTGCCCTCAAGACTGGAATGTCCCTGCAAGCTTTTGCTTAGTGCTGTAGCAAAGGATTATAAAAGCCGCAAGCAATTTCTGGGCCTCTTATACAAAGACTATTGCAGGGTGCGTTCCTCATTTTCTCAGCTTCGCTATGCTTATTTTTTCAAATGAACACACACACACACACACACACACACACACACACACTCTTAGGTGGTGGTCATGGGTTTGAATTCCTGTTTGTCTTTGAGCAGAAAATTGTTAGATCCAAGGGAAATTTGGGACAGCTTGGAAAGGTGGGCCTTTTAGAGGATGGGGGATCTTTCAGCCACTCCTGATTTTCTAGAAGCAAAGCACAGTGTTCTTTTTTGATCCCATCTTTCAGATGTTGCCTTCATTAAGCTCTTCCCTGCAGCCTTCCAAACTGAAAAAATGAGGAAAGAAGTTGGAGCAAGGAAGGAGAAATCCTTGCTTATTTATCTTTCAGATATTCATGTTGTCCTCATTTCCTGGTAACTCAGATGAACACAGCCCTTGTTGTGAGTCAGAACTTCCAGAACTTCACCCTATGGGCCAGCCAAGTTGGCCAGGATTGAAGATACTCATGCTTATCAAGCACCTACTGTGGGCCCAAGTACCTGTGTCCACGTTACATGCGCTGCCTTTGATGATCACATGGAAGGCAATACTGGTATGCCCCTTATGCAGGTGAGGGAGCAGGCTCAGACAGGTTACGTGACTTACTCAAGGTCACAGTGTGTTGTGGCTGTGTAACTGAGTTTACACAGCCAGGAAATTAGGACGTGAATGAGATCTTCTCATGTTGAAATGCTGTGCTTCCCACAACATTGTCCTGCCTTTTAATCTTTGTATTGAAGCTGAGCTTTGAATATTTCAGCCTAGAAGCATTTTGGGACCAGGGTAAAAGCAATGAAGAAATGAGAGTTTAAAGGAACTGTCTATCTTAAACTGTTTGCTTTTCATCCCTAATGATAACTTCAGCTAGTATAATAAATATTCAATACACAGAGGCAATATTTGCATTAGTAATTCTGAAATATTCAAGATTAAAGATCAAATAACTAGTCCCTAATGTAATCTGGTAAGGCTCATCTTAAACTAAAACCAATGATTAAATTTCAGATACTTAAACACCTGTGTGACTTCACAACTAGCCCCTCTGCTCTTTTTGAATTTTAGTGGCTTATGTATCTAAATTTTATAACAGTGAATTTCAAAGGAATGCTTACATTTATTTATTTCACTGGAATTTGGAGGTATTTAACAACTGGCCCATAATTAAGAGGCTGGGGTGGATGAATTAATGAGGTGTTTCTTATTTGCGGCCTGGGTAGAGATAGGGAGTTTATTAAGCAGGGATCTTGCCACCATCTCTTGTCTGTAAATTCTGGTATCAGAGCTCTCGTATAAGCAGTGTTCTCACACATCTGTGGTACGATGATGACTGACATGCCCTGCGATGAGGTTCACAGCTCGGTAAGTTCCTACAAGTGCCTGCGAATCATCAAAGGTCGATTAAATTATGTTACACATAGTTTTATTATTCAGGGAGTTTTATTAAATTCAGACTCCAAAATGGATAATTCATGTGTAGGTTATACATGACACTGAACACGTGACTATCCACAAGACCCCCCTCTGCTAATCATGCCAAGTAACAGCTCTTTGAGCCCTTCCACAGAATTCTGCAGAAACTGGTTATTCTCCCAGCCAGTGATCATTTCTAAGTTGAGATTTTTATCTTTTTCCTTTAAGCTGTGGGTTCGTTGTAAGAAAACCTAATAATGTCAAATTCTAGTGATGGGTCCAATCGGATGTCAATTGATTTTGTTGGCAGCAGGAACTGTCGCAGTGTCTTCTGTGTCATCAGAAAAGTAATCAAAGCTGCAGATTTTCTGGGTGCCTGGTACACAAACACCACATGCTCGCCCTACAGAATGACGATCAGACTACCTATATTGAAAGAATGGAGGAACCGCCTTGAGGAAATAGTACAGACTCTTGAATGACTATAATTAACTCCCTGGTAAACAAGGCGGTGGGAGAATGCGAAGCCCACCCCGGCTGGATCACAGGGGGCGCCTGACCCTGCCTCAGCATTCTGAGTCTACCTTCTTGATGTTTACACCAATCAGACTTGCCTTTTTCTTCCTCTATTGCTATAGGGGTGTTCTTCCCCCTTTCTCCCATGCACCCCACAACAGTCTCTCCCCACCCCCATTGCAACCACAGACCTCAACTTCCTCTCCTCACCCCTTGCCAGGTCACTCTTGCCTGCCCCATGGCCGGGCATTGGCAGGTGAATGGCCGGATGGCCAGGGGGGATGAGTGAGCACAGGAGGCCCCGTGCTGCTGACCTCCACTCCCCCGCTTCCGAGGCTCTGAGCCCCTCGGGTGTGATAAGGCAGGTGGGAATGCCCTACCCTGCTGCCCAGCAGCGCACCTGGGCTTAATGAATGCTGATGAGTGATTGGATGAGAGGGAGTGCCCCAGCACGTGGTGGTCCCCTTTGTCCTTCCTTGTCCTTTCTTCCTGTCTCCAGTACCTTTTGTCAGTCAGTCAGTTGGGACAAAGGACAGGAAAATTCTCTGTCTTCTGGTATGGAACACAAGTGCCTCGCCCCTCAGCCTTACGCAGTGCCCCACCTCACCCCTTCTCACCCCACACTGTTCTGCCCAGGTGAGGATGAGGCTGGGGAGGGGCTGGATGAACCACACCAAATGTCCCATCTGCCCGTCTAAGTTCTCTTACCCAGGGCAGCCCCGTTTCCACCCCAGGCCCCCCTCCCCTTCTCCTTCCCACCGTCCTCTCTCCTACTCCTGCCCAGCTCACCCACACCCTGAGCATCTACACCTGCACCCTCTGTCCTCTGCAACGCTCCCGCCTATGTCCCCTTCCAGCCCAGGACCAGCCCCTAAACCATCACCACCAGTGCAGGTGGGTTGGGATGTGGAGAAGACTTTAAAAGCCTGGTGAAGCAGAAGGCAGGAAGTGTTTTTAGAGGCTCCATCAGGGGTCAGATTTTAAAAGCTCTCAAAACCAGGTCTGCCGATCCCAGCCAAAAGATAATGACATAGATTTCCAAGAAACCAAGCTGGGAGACAGCTGAGCGGAAACTGTGTTTTTATGTCTCCGGGTGGGTATTGTCCCGTGTGCTCTTGACCCATGCCTGGGTCACTGACTTGAGCCCCGGCCCCTCGGAGCGGGTGGTGGGACGTGGGCACAGGGAGGGACACCGGGAGGACTGTGCGGCCACAGCTCCCTGCGGGGCCATTTGCTCTCCACGGCTGTGATTTTCACCTCAGGCACTGGAAGGACAACCAGCCTGAAAGAAATGCTCGGGGCCGTCTCTGCCCATGACTGGATGTAAGAAACGAGCAAAGGCAGCCGTGCTGTCAGCTCAGCCGGCCCATTCCCCTGTCGCCGTCACTGTAAGCAGGTGCTCCCAGCTGCATCAGTGTGAACCAGCGCTGGGGCTAAGAGTGACCCCATTCAGCCCGCCTGCCCCCCGCTGCGTTAGACCTTGGGATTAGTTAGGAAGTTAGCCATCTTCTTGAAGATCAGCTAATTTGCACTTGGATCTTTTTATCAACAGTGCAGAAAGGCTGCTGGGAAGATTTGTAGGGCAGGGAGAGAAACCTGACATGCTGGCTGACAGAAGCAAGATTCAGAAAGATCTTCCTAGGCTGGAATAATGAACTAAAACCAAGGAGGCTAAACTTAATAGGGATATGGGCAAAAGTCCAACATCGGTTCTGGTTTTTTATTTTTATTTTTTTTTTAACTTCACAAACTCAGGATCAGGGAGCTGTGAATTAGTAATAGTTCATATGAATATTGTTTGTGTAATCAATGAAGGGGGCTGGGTTTATCTTTGATTAGAGAGGGGAAGGGAGGAGGAGAAGGAAAGGAAAGTTCCAGATTTACCAGTTAGACAGGATGACCCTGCTGAAGAAGACCAGCTAATTCCACTTACTGAGTGTAACTTGTTCTCGATCCAGGGGGACTTAGATCTCCTGTAGCTTCCAAAGAGCTCTTATAGCCCAAATGATAGGTGGGACTGGTCATCTGGTTAAGGCTGCCCCTGAGAACCAAGCGTGGACTCCTGGCCACCCCACGGACCATGGCCACCTTTGGGTTGCACACTGATCCCTAGGCTGATCAGCTATGACCAGAGGAAGGAGGTTTATTAATATAGTACAAAATATGATGACCTCTGTAAGGACACAGTTGTAAGGGACTTCCCTCAAAGGACTGTGGCTGTGGTAGGCACCTGTTCAGGACATCCACCTTTTAATTTATATGGGAGGGTACGTTACACTAGCAGTTATCTCTGCTTTTTCATAGGTATGTGGAACTGACCACCTACTGTGATTACAGAGACTACAGGGAAACTATACTGGACAAACCAATGCTGTTCTTTATTTACGTACAGACCAAAAAAGACACCTCAAAAGGTAGGTATATAAATATTTTTGGTTGAGTTCTGCCTTGTTGGGCTGCAGACTGAGGCACGCTGGTGGCAAGGAGCCTGGTGTGCGAGGCTGTCTGAACTCAGCACAAGGCTGCAGAGCATACCTCTAGACGATCCTAGGGTAGAAGCCGCCTGTCTCTGAGCTTCTTTTCTACTTCCTGTCTATGCAGGAAGTGATCTGACATTCTGAGCCATCAGGGGTTGGATATACTCTGCCACGTATCACTACTGTGTCTGAGGCATGCACTAATGCAATTAATTGGCACGACATCCGTGTGGGGCTTATCATCCAAATGGGGACATTTCTGAGCATGAAAGTTGTCACTGTTCATAATTGTTCTAGGACAAAGGTATAAACTGGGACTGATCCACACAAACTAGGATGCATGATCAACCTACTTATGAGGTACTTATACCATTCCCATTTTACAGATGAGAAAACTAAGATAAAGAAAATAAATAGCAGTTATAGATGCTTTTATATTTTATGCTATGGTGTTAGAATTTCATATTGAGACACATCCCTTTGTTGTTTCTTCCAAGAAATCAGATTGACTGGTAACAACTATATAAACTCAGATTTCAATATGAAAATGTCTCCGTTTCCCCTTCCTCTTCCCACTCAGAGTGGTGTGTGTGGAAAGTCATGGACATAGTGTTATGTAATAGAGGTGGAATTTCTTACACTTGCTTCTAAATAGCATTCTTAAAATGAGTCCAGGGTAATAAGAAATGATCTTAAATTTCAAATAGACTTGCTCAAACGTTCACTCTTGCTCAGATTTGTGGAGCTCTCTCTGTTCATTTTGTAATTCAAAGTTACGATGCTTTCTGCAGAAGAGGCCAGGAACAGTATGTTCGGTAACAAGCACTGCTCATTAGAGCACCTGAGCCCTGCGTGTTCTTTGGCTTGATAATGACCAGAAAGCCGGATAGTTCTCTAGAAATGTAATTCATAGCTGAATCAAGTACACCTCCTGCATTGCACTCTCAGGAGGAATCTAAAGAAAGAATAAGAGACCTCTCCATTTTAACATTTTGATGAAAGTACAGAGAGTGAGTGGCACAAGGAGGTATTGTGGGTGACCTACAGAAAGTACACAGCTGTATGACAGCTATTGCAGAAGGAGGGACAGTAACCTAGTACAGGTTGTGAGAAAAGCCATTCATTTCTCATTTTAAAGGGTCTGTGATATAGAAGCTTAAGATAGTCAAGTTTAAATTATAAAAATTGTGATTAACGCAACATGTTCATTCTAAACTGCACTTTTGTGCAAGTTAGAAAAGCCACCATTTCCTCGAGACAATTAGTAATGCTTCCCAGAATCTTGTCATAATAAATACAGAAATAGACAATATTTGATAATACAAGTGGCATCCTCTAGAGTTGTGCAGCATTCAGCCTGCCAGCCAGCACCACTGTGGAGTACGGTAGCCTTGAGTATTAAGCAAGCCTAAGGGTTTTGATTTGGTTTGTGTAAAATTTAATTTGAGGCATCAAATAACTTGATTGCTTTGTTTATTTATCTTTTGTCTCAAAGAAGACGTAAGGTATCTAAGGTGCCCCCAAAATGATTTGTAAGAACAGAAAATATGGGTAGGAAAAATAAGTACAGTTAATTCAAAACTCATTCCTCAAGAATGCAAACACTTGCTATTGGTTGACCAATATTGGGTTTGGCTCTGAGATATCTCAAAGCCAATGCAAAATGTTCAGTTCTCAAAGTTACATATTGGCTGTTCCATGGCCTTTAAGCAGAGAGTGACTTAGGTATCTTTGTGTCCCCCTAGACAAAGTGCTCAAGTAATTAAGGCAATGGAGCTTGATTCTGGGGGCTGGAAAAGTTAAGAGGTTGATGGTTAATAATATTTCAAATTTCCTAATGAGTAAAGAACCTTCCCTTTGTTTAGATTATGCAGAATTGGACAGACTCAGACTTAACAGATTACCAAAATACAAAACAAACAAACAACAGAAAAACCCAACTGTCTCCCAGGACAGAGACACGGTATTATATGAAAAATGGGAGAAACATTTTTCCCCTTGGGATTGTGTTAGGAGCAGGAGCAGGGAGGAGAATCATCCTCAGATGGCCTCGATCCTTAGAACCCTAGACTTGCCACTTGGCAGAAAGAATGCCAGGTCTCTGGACAGGCTGGGGAGACACACAGGTGAGGGGAAGGCACGGGGCAGCCTCCTTCCCTGGACTTTGCTGATTTTCTGCTTTGCAAATCAGGAAATGTTAGTGAGAACCAACTTGTGATTTAAATATCCTACACAGCAGGGACATGAAAACCAGCCGTCTCGAGTTTTCCTGTTCACTCCCTAGGCTGTAAGTGCTGTGCAAGCACAGTTCCCATCTGTGATAATTATAGAGTGGGACTTTTGATTTCTGAGATGCGAGTGACAAACTGCAGCCCTGGGAAGCTGGTTTTCTAGGCTGCTTTTACAGTAGCCCAGGGCTTCCTGCAAATCTGCAACATTCTTGGGAACATTTCTAGAAACCTAGTTAGGCTTTCCAGCAAAGGATTGAGAATGGCAAGGGAGGTTATACAACCTCCAAAGAAGGTGAGAACCACTGCTTTAGCAAATCCTAAGAAGGATGTTTATGTCACGGGTGCACACTTCTTTCTGAATTCTGCTTGCCAATTTCTAGAAAGGACATATGCATTTCTTGTGAACACAAGACACCCCAAGATAAGAAGACAGATAGAGCAAGGGATGGACGCGGTCATCTCTTCAGTAATTGGAGAAAGTTACCGGCTTCAGGTAAGCCTTCAACTGTCTAAACCCAGGGCTGCCACCACAGAGGACGAGCCTGTGCATTTCATGCGATAACTGAGTCTTAGAGCCTTCGCTTAATTCCAGACACTTTGTTCTCTATTGAGTCGCTGTTGCCACCTATAAAGTGAGCTTAGTTTCTAATAACTTATTACAAGTGAGGTAAGAATAAATGTAATTTTGGCCAAGCAGTTCAAAATCTTTAGAAGGAATATGATGCAAATGCAGACGTATGTTTAAAAAGAAAATAAAGTTAAAAGATATTGGTCAGAGTGAAAAGAGAAATAAGGGATATGATGTTTTGGATGTTTAGGCAGTTGCTAATTCTATAATGTCAACATGATAGTCATGTCTGTTGAGTCAATTAAATGTTTCTTTCTCTTTCAGTTTGACTTTCAAGATGTAGTGAAGAATTTTTTCCCTCCAGGAAATGAGGTTGTTAATGGAGAAAATTTGAGCTTTGCATATGAATTCAAAGCTGATGCATTATTTGATTTCTTCTATTGGTTTGGGCTCAGCAATTCCACTGTAAAAGTGAATGGAAAAGTTCTGAATTTGACAAGTACAAGTCCAGAAAAGAAGGAGACAATTAAGTTATTTCTGGAAAAAATGAGTGAACCTTTAATCCGAAGGAGCAGTTTCTCTGACCGAAAATTCAGTGTCACTTCCAGAGGTATGTTAAAAATTCTCAAGGACATGTGGAAGGGTACACTAATAAAATGGGAGAGGAGGATCAATTAATTGAAAAGGCAATACCTATTGATAAAAGGAAATATAATATCACATAATTCAGAAAGTAAGAAGTAAGTAATGTTTATTGCCAAAAAAGAAATATAGTAACTTTTCCTTTTAGACTCCTTTAACTTTTCTGACATAGCAGTCATATCATGCAGAATACCCAGAAAATAATCTTAAAGATGATTATTAACTTAAATGAATACTAATGCTCATTTAAATATCAAGCAATAAGTTAAATACTATGAAGGAATGCTACTTTCCTGATGTGCATATTCTGGACAACAAAATGTTAACTCAACTTCTCAGGTAGGGGAGAAGTCTACATGGTCAAGATATCTATCTTTAACCGTGTTTGGAAGTGTTCTCCAGATTTTGTAAGACAACAAAAGAATAATTCTTGAGAAGGTTCCATTTAAGAAATTATACACGACACACAAGGAGCTCTTGGTTTTGATGCCCACGTGGCTGAGGCAGGTGGCATTGGTCAAGTCTTGTCTGATGTGTCTTCTGCAGAGCCCCTTCCTTCTGTTTCCTGCTAGTCTGGGCTGGAGAACCATGACTCTTGCCACGAATTGCAGAAAACCACCAGTCTTCATGAACCTGCAGTGCTTGGAAAGTTTGGATGTAAAACACAGAGTCTTTATTAATTGTGTCTAATGACAGTTGCTTTTTTTCATTGTTTACAGCAAAAATGCTTACTCTGAGCTATTTCTTCTTCTGCAAGTGGTCTCTCTCCTCCTTCTCTCTCTGCCTCTATCTTTCTCCATTTCTCTCCATCTTTCTCTCTTTTCCCCTTCTTTGCCTCTCTGTTTCTGTCTCTTTCTCCATCTCTGTCTCTGTCTGTCTTTCTTCTCTCTCTCTCGTCTCTCTCTCCTCATGTTGCCTTAGCTTTGTCTGTCTGAGAGTTTCTCACAAAGATGTCTTTGTGCTGTGCTTCATTGCAGCCATGTGGGGAATTATACTCTGATCCTTTTGCAGGGGAAGATTAACTCGCCTGTTGCTGCAGCTGTCACCGGTGCCAGGTCCTTCCTCTGACATGCCCTCATATCACCTCCTGGCTGTACAGGCTGGGCAGAGTTTTCCTGTCTCCCCAGGGCTCACCCTCTGCTGTGATCTCGGAGACAATGAGGAGCATGTGAAGTTGGGTTGTCCTTCCTTGAAAGTTGACTCTGAGCCAGCCCTGGGGCCACTTCCTCTCTGGAGCAGTGGGGCAGGATCATTCCTGGAAGCCACCACAGTGCACTGCAGTGGCATATCCCAGATACACCTGCTGCCCATCAGGCAGGCCGAGCCTGGCTCCCAGCCCCAGGCAGAGCTCAGGCCAGCAGTGCTGCTAACCGGCTCCATCCCCTTCAAAACCTGGCCTCTGTCCTCATCATCTATTCCCCAAATATGGCCTTTGCCACTAAGTAAGAAAGAGGACGTGCAGCTCACTGCAAACCTGCTCCAGCCTGCGGGGAAGCAAGTGACAGTCATGCCCCACTGATGGACAAAAAGCAACACATTTCTGTTCAGCCTTTTGAGTTTTTCTGAGGAAGCCAGGATTCTCTCTTAATCACTGAAACACTTATGTTGCATGAGTTTTAAAGGCACTGTTGAGCTATTTTATTGTGTTCACAGTGATGGTAATAATACATGCCTTGTTTACTGTTTTTTAGGTTCAATAGATGACGTTTTTAACTGCAATCTGTCACCCAGATCATCTCTGACAGAGCCTTTGTTGGCAGAATTACCATTTCCAAGTGTTCTGGAATCTGAAGAGATACCCAACTGATTTATTTGCCTGGACTGAACATTCCACCCTCCAGGCCTGTGCTGGACTGCAGGTCGAGGAGACGGAGGAGGTGGGAGGCGGGTACTTCCACCATCTTGTCCATCCAGCTCCTCCATGGCTTCCACAAATGCTCCTTTCTTCCATTTCCATGGGTGTGATGCCCTGGCAGGCCCAGTGCAGTTAACACCCTTAAAGGTTATGGCTATCAGGATGGTGGGGCTTTGGCCCTGTGGCATGGCAGGGTCAGGGGGGCTGGGGGGAGCAGAAATCCTTTACTTTGAAGACTTCTCCAAAGTGGCAGGGGGGGGCCACAGAGTCCTGCCACCCTGAACGTTTTGCTCAGTACCCTGGCACCCTGGGAGTTCTCCCAACGGCCTTTGTGGGAGTTGTCTGACTTGGGTCTTGATCCATCATGCTTCATACATCAGAGTTTGGTCCATCCTTATCTAAACCCAAGCCCAGCAAGCATGGGGTTAACAGTGCCATTCTCTTGCAATCCTGGCTGGGCAAAAAGCCAATGTCATCTTTTGTTGGAAGGCAAGAATGTTTTTTATTCTGCCTATATGAAACTTACAAGAAACATTCAAGGTAAGGATCAGGGGAGGATTGGCCAGGTTGCTAGGATGGTAACCCTGCCACCCACTGCCTGAAATATGAACTTCCTTGGCCTCCCTCCTAACAAAGCAGCTCATGTAGAACGAGTCCAGGCGATGTGGTACCAAACAATGACAGGGAAAGGATAATGTACACGGCAGTGTCCTTGTTGAAAGCACATTATGTCAGTTGGGTATTTTAAATAAGCTTTTAGCAATCCTAACACTAAAAGCAAAATAGAAGAAAGCTAAACCATTACTGTAATACATTACATCAATATGGTTTTTCATCTCATAGCTACAATGGATTCTTCAAAAGGAAAAAAAAAATCATCCTATCTACATATAAAAACCTGCACGAATGAATCTCTACTATGCTTATAATGAGGAAGATTTATCCTAAGTATAATTTTTCTATCCCTTTTCAAAAAGTGTTCCTGTGTTATACATTTTGATAACACTATTGATGGTCCTGCCATTTATATTTAAATGCTATGTACCACATTGGCGCAATTATAACTTTTCTTAGCATTCAAGCTAGAAATGATTAAGTTTGTGACCAAGGGTGTGTGTGATCTTTCCACTGTGGTTTGCTGGTGGTATATTTGCCTTGTAACTTACTAAATTACAATAAGAATTGTGGTTTTCACAGCCACTTTCTCAAAAAGAGTCTTTTGAAGAACAGGGCTATGAAGTGTTTGGAGAAGGGAAACAAAATTTGACACTGATCTTTCAGAGAGAAGGGGAATGCTACCTAATAACAGATGAGGATAAACATTTGTTATTAAACTCAGTAAAAGACGAGGAATATTAACAATAAAATAAGTTTTATACCAGCACAAACAAACCTTAGGTGGATATCAAATATTAAGTGCTTCCTAAATTAGATAGAAATGCTATTCACAAAATTGACATAGAAGATTTTTTTTTAAGTAGCTGAATTGAGAAAAAACATCAGTGATCACCCCAGGAATGGACTAAAGATCTAGAAATTTTCTTTCATTATTAAAAACTTTTTTTTCAGCTGACTCTGAGCCAAATGTATTCACCCATTCAATATTCACTCAGCAAAGTTATTGACTGCCTATAAGGAAATAAACACTGTGCTAGTATATTTTATTAGCAAATATTACAAAGAATTGATATTTGTCAATCTTGAAAACTGACAAGTTTAGAGACAGATCTTCCTGGTTGAAAGAGGCCTCTATCTGTGTGTAAATGTAACCTAATGCAGATATTTTAGCAGTTTAAGATCAACAGAAATCTGTAGGACAAAAATGACCTAGGCAATTCATCCATTTATTCAATTCATTCATTCATTCAATGCATATGCTGCATGCTTACCTGATGCTGTGCGCTGAGGGGACGCTAGCACGTAATGGTGCCTCCAGCATGACCCTCACTTTCAAGGAGTTTCCAGGCTTGTGAAAGGAGACAGGCATACAAGCTAACATGAACAGTAAAATAAGTGCTATGAGAGAAGTTCAAAAAGGGAAAGGTCTAGGATGCTTATGATCCAGTTGAGATTTATTTGGAGAAAAAATTAATTTTTTTTATCACCAGTTTATTTGGAGATAATAAAGTATAACTGTAAAATTTAGTTTTAAAACAAATATATAATGAATGATTTATCCAAGTATTGATTTATCTATGCTCTCAGTGACCTTGGAAGCTCTTATTTCAAAGAGGATGGAAGTCCAAAAATTATTTACAGAATGAGGGCGTTTCTACTCATCACCTGATGGCCGTAGTTTCATTTTTGGCTAAAAGATGACATTGTACAACTTGATCGCCTACCTTAATTATGAGCTTAAATGTCTTTTTACTGTTCCAAATATCCAATCTATCCTCTAAGAGCAAAGTTATGCTCCTATTGAAGAAATACAAAAGAATGCGTGAGTCAGTTTCTGAAGGGAGTCTCCAAAAAATTTCAAAAATGTTTTAAGCAATAGCAGCCTCATTAGAATAAATTATTACTTTGAAGAAGTGAACATTCCCTGGGTTGGATAAGTGCTGGTATAAAAGATTTAAAATGAGCGTTCACATTTGATATTTGCTACTTGCACAGGCCTGAAAGGAGAACTAACAATGGAAGGCGTTTGTAATTAACCAGTGACTGGCCCAGCCAGCTTACTGCTTTAGAGATCAGAGAAGAGAAAAACTCAAGAACCAGGGGAAGCAGGGATGGCCCAGGAGGAAGGTGACACTTAAAGGAGGTTGACGAGGTTTTGATAGAATCAACAGTCTGAACTTGCTATTATGGTTTTATTTGAATGGAATGTAAGTTAATTTGTTGAGTAGCAAGTCAGAAGCAGAGCTTGGAATTTACCCCATTAAATTGGACTGTCCTAATAAAATAGAAAATATTAAAGAATTTTGTTTTCAGCATTGTTCAATAAGAGGAGAGCCATCATTCTTGGACTACTTACTCACAACTCCTCTTAGTGGCAGCTATGACCTAGGCGGCCTCAGGAAGATCTGAGTCTGTGATGGCTAACTTTGTGCGTCACCTTGGCTGGGCCATGGCGCCCAGATATTTGGTTAAACGTTATTCTGGCTTTTTCTGTGAGGGTGAGATTGACATTTATGTTGGTGGACTTTGAGTAAAGCGGATTGCCCTCTCTGACATGGATGGGCCTCATCCAATCAGTTGAGGGCCTGAATAGAACAAAAGACCAGCCTCCCCCAGTGGGAGGGAATTAGGACAGCAGATGGCCTTTGGACTTGAACTGCAATGCTGGCTCTTCCCTGATCTCCAGCCTGCTGGCACACCCTGCAGATTTTGGACTTGCCAGCCTAGTTGTGTGAGCCAATTCCTTAAAATAAATTTCTCTCTGTATATACACATCCTTTTGGTTCTGTTTTTCTGGAGAATCCTGACTTATACAGAGTTCATCACAGAAATTGAGAAAATGTTTTATGAATTCATCAGTCAGCTAAACAAACAAAAAATAAAGTGAAGGAGAAAAGTCAATATTCTGTTTTTCTTTTACATAAGGACACTTGAATGAAAGTATTGCATACTACACAGTAATAGAAAGGTTTTTGCCCGAATATAAGAACCAAAGCAGAGAAGCTTGACTCAGCATCTTCGTATCCAAAGCAGCCAGACATCACTGAAAAGGGATTGTCTTTGGCTTCTTCTGGGCTTTTGGAGGCAGCCACCTGTCAATTCTTTTACACATTCTTCATTGGCTTGCTCTTTAGATTCTCCCATCAGCTCTTTTCCATTCTCCCTCTCCTGCAGGAGATGGCCTTGCCTCTCGCATTAACCGGAGCAGTGCTTGCAAACTTGAATGTGCCTAGGAATCTTCTGGAGATCTTGTTAGGGTGCAGATCCTGATTCAGTAGGTCTAGGCAGGGCCTGAGCGTCTGCATTTCTTTTTTCTTTTTTCTTTTTTGTTTTATCAATATATAACATAGTTGATTTTCATGTCTCTTTACCGATTCCTCCCTCCCCCAACTCTCCCCATTCCCACGCATCAACATCATATCTGTTCACTCGTCTTAACAAGTTCAAGGAATTGTGATTATCGTGTCTTCTTCCCCTCACTCCCCCCATTTGTTTGTGTATTTATTTATTTATTTATTTTTATCTCCCACAAATAAGTGAGGACATGTGGTATTTCTCTTTCTGTGCCTGACTTATTTCACTTAATATAATTTTTTCTAAGTCCATCCATGTTGTTGCAAATGGCAGTATTTCCTTCTTTTTTATAGCAAGTAGTATTCCATTGTATAGACATACCACATTTTCCATCTCCACTCATCTGATGATGGACATTTGGGCTGCTTCCAACTCTTGGCTATTGTAAATAGTGCTGCAATAAACATGGGAGTACAGCTATCCCTTTGGCATGATGATTTCCATTCTAACAAGCTCCCGGGTGAGGCTGAGGCTGCTGGTCCTCAGACCACAAGCAAGGCTCTAGAGCTGTCTATCTCAAACCTGATGAATTACCTAGGGATCTTGTTAGAAAGGCAAAATCTCAGGTCCCACCTGACTTAATCTGAATCTGTGTTCCACAGATGCCCAGGCGGGGGTGTGCACACTCGGGCTGAGGAGCAGCTCTCCAGTATGCCGTCTTCTCCAGGCCTGGGCCCCTCTCTCCTGTAGCTTCCTGCTATCTCTCCCAGCTCCTTACCCTTGGCCTATGAACTTGGTTACTTCTCTCCTCTTTTAAGTAATAACTCTCTATACCTGACCTACTCCCTCTCCCCTAGCTATAGGCTTTCTTCTCTGTGACAGCCACAATTAGAGTGTCCTATCCTTGCTGTCTCCTCGCCCTTGACATCTGTCCCCGTCTTCACTACTTCCATCACGTTCCCTCTGTGTGTGTGTGTGCATGTAGAAAGAAATCTATTGCTATCATTTTAGGTGAAACAACCCATTCAACACAGCTATTCTCAATTGTTTGGGATCAACTCAAGCCTCTGGAAAAGGCATATTAGTGACCTAGATGTTTCCATTTCTCAGTGATTAGCTTATCCTGGCAGCGTTGCTTTTCCTCTCCCTTCTGGAAAAAGAGGCCAGGATGTACTTAAACTTCTGATCTGGTCCCTTCACTTCCTTATTTGACCCATTCGATGAGGCTGCCTGCTGCCCGGGTAAAGGTCATGCTTCTCAGCATGGCTCGCAGGGCCTGCCACTCCAGCTGGCTCTGTTTCCCACACACCCTTTTCAATACCGAGCTCCTTGGGGTGTGGGACACCATGACCGTTCCATGCCGCCTGGGCCCTTGCTCTGCCTGCCTGCTGTCACCTCTCTCTCTTCACCTGGATCATTCCATATAGCCTGGAGCACTCAGCTCAGCTCTTCCAGGAAGTTGTCCCCAAGCTCCCATAATACTCAGGCAGGGCATTGCCCTTAATGTCCTCACACAGCTCGTACTCCACGCACATCCAGTGCTTATTGAGGGAAAGAAATAGGAAAAAAATGAAAAAACCTCAAAACTCTACATAATCATTTAAGGGGGTTGTCTCAGACAACCAAAATTCAAAGGCAGGGATAGTGCATACTGCTCCTAATAAAATGAACCCACACCACAAATACATTTTGAAACAGGAGTGAAAGACTATAAAAAGAACCAAGATCAGAATAGCAATAAGACAAAAGAGCAATAGCTTAGATCTGTGTGGCTCTACAACTTATAAATTATTGTTATAATTATTAATCTTTACAGCCCAGTGAGGTGAGCATACACTCATTTTACAGATAAGGATACTGGGCGGGATGGGGGGGAGGCCTCAGAGAAGTATCTGCTCTACCCTGAGGGTCCCCACGTGGAAAGTGACGAAGAGCTATTCTGGCTCTGGATCAGTGAGTGTACACCCTGCAGCTTGCCTACGAGGAGACAAATGTAAGACATTGGTAAGAATTAACTTTTAAAATCTATACACTTGTGCTCTATTTTAAGAATACATTTCTCTTAAATTATGCTGTGCTAATTAGCACTATCATTTCCAGAGAGTAATGTTATTGGGTGCTACTTTCTTAATTTAGATGCCACTACTAAATCCTAACTTAGACTCATTTCTTTTAATAACATTTATGTCTTCAGTGTGTTCCACCGTTCATTTGAGAGTCTGAAATGTGAGAGTCTAAAATGTGTTATATTCATTCTATCGCAGGGATAGGACTCTGCCCTCAGAAAATTCTAGCGTAACTCTTCATTTTCAAGAAATCCCTTGCATATATATTTGGGATTCTTACTTTAATAAACTCCTCCTTTGCTAGACTTCACTGTGCACACCTAAGGTCCTGTATTAGAATAACCCAAGGATAAGGAACAATTGTAAATTGCTTTCTAAGCGTGTTGCCAGCAGTCTCCAATGTGTATTTCCTGTTTTCTTTTTCCATCCAAGTGGGTAACAGCTATGTTCTAACCTGGAGGCATTCAGCAGTTACCAAGCACCTCCTATGTGTCAAGTTAGCAGGTAGTTGGCAAGATGTGAAGATAAAAGACCCTCCTCCTCCCTGAAAACTCTTACATGGGGGTAAAAGACCCAGCTTACTCTATGGGGATGGGAGAACAATTAAACTGACAATCAGAAAAAACTATGGTTGGGGACAGGAACACAGCCTGGTGTGGAGAAGGGTGTCACAAATGTCCCTGCTCTTTCCTGTTTTCAAGCTCACTTCCCGCCCTCTGACCCTCCAATCCTTGAGCAGGAACGCCCGTGTGATAGGATGAAACTATCACAGAAACTCTGCTTCTGGTTACACGCACAAGATTACTTGGGATTTTGTCCTCTGGCTTGGTTCTTATTTACTACAAAGATCCATGACAACTTTGCCCACATTTGCTCAAGCTGAAAGTTAGGAGTGGATGAAAATTTGCAGCTGAAAATCTGACACTACTGCTTTCTCTTCCATCTTCTGGCCTTTTTAAATGCACAGTGGTCGGGAAAGCTCTTTGCAAGAACTACACACACGTGAAAGTAAGGTAGCCATGTGATGTGCTTGGGCTTTCCGCACCCAGCCCCGCGCCGGCCTGGTTAGGTCCCCACGCCGCCCGCCCACGCTGGCCCCGGCTGAGCCTCTGAGAACAGACCGCGTCTCCATGGCGACGCGTCACAAAGCGGCCGCGTGCAGCCCGCTGGAGCCGGGCCCGCGACTGCCTCTGCGGCAGAATGGCAGAGCCTGAGCCCAAGGCTCCGGGCCCCTCTCCACGCGACCGCGACAAGCTTCAGCCAAGTAAGACTGCGGACTCCGCCCGTCTGCGGGGCGGGGCTGGGGTCTTTCCTGGGGAAGGGGTACGCTGAGCAAAGGGCGCTTCGGTCTTTAAGGGTGTCGCCTCCCTTTTAGGGATGAGCTCAATGGAGGGAGATACAAGGAGTCGGGGGAATGACAGGGTGTTCATGACTTTGACCGTTTCCAACCCTTCACACAACTCTCTGCCTCCCTAAATCGCGCAGGTGCTTTAAACACTAGACGGGGACAGGAAAAAGGAAGGACTAGAACCTTTCCAGGGAGAAAAGGCTAAAGGCAAAGAAGGACCAGAGGTGGGCGAAGTTCTCAGGAGAGCAGCCCGGTGGTTCTGCAGAGGCAGGCGCCCTGCACGTGCCACAGCAGAGGCTGGGAGCCAAGGCGGTCAGCTGCTGCTTCCAAGCTCTCAAAGAGATTTCCTGTGTAGCAGATGGGGTGCTTTTAATCCTAGTTGTGCATGCAGATGCGGGAGGTTTACCAGCTCAGCTTATTGTGTCTGTGGAGGGAGAGCCACTCTAGCTGTGACACTAGCAGCACGATTACGGCGTAGTCAGCTCCATGGTGGCCTTCGTCAGGTCAATAATAGCTCGCTGCTGCCGTCTAGCTGGGTAATTGCAGCTCCGTGGAGGCTACAGAGAGGTGAGACATTGTTCAAATACAAATTCCCTACAATTGTGCTCCACGGGAATGAATGGCATGTATAATTTCATTCCCCTCATTCCGTTGTAAATTACGTATAAAAAATGAAAATACTTCATCAGGGCAAAAAGTATCAAATGTACTCAGTTTACATGTGATGGCAAGGCAAGCAGGAGAAACGGAGGAGGGGGAATCCTGGCCAGGACCCCCGACCCCCTCCTCTGGATGCTCCTCTTCCCTCTCTAACCACCCCGTCTGGTTTCTTTCACTGTCTCCTCTCCCCGTCCTTGTCTGGAAAATGTTGGAGTCCCCCAAGATTAATTCCTCTGGGTTCACATGCTCTATGTGAGTGACCATGTCCTGCCACAGTGCTTCAAGTGCTGCATAAAGCTGCCAATACTCTCTAATCTTTATTGCTAATTTGGACTTTCCTCCTAATCTTCAAACCAAAATATCCAACTGTCTATCAGATAGTTAACTTGGATGTCACAGAAGGTCCTCCAACTCAACATGTACAAAATTACATTCTTTGTCCTCCTCAAATCTCCCAGACTTTGAGAGCTCTGTTAGGAGGGTCCCAGCTGCTCACATTAGAAGAGAAGGCAGCTTTCTCGACACCTCAATTGATCACCAGGTCTCACTGATTCTACCTCCAAGGTTCTCCTTCCCCTGGGCGAGTTTGACTCTTCTGACTTGGGTCTCCCCTCCAAAAGGTGGGCTTGATGTGTCACTGCCCCAAAATAGGGGGAGGCTGATGATGACCATGATGACCAACTGCTGTGGAACAATTACTGCAGATGGGGCTCTAAGATGTGGTACCAGTTTTGCATGGCTGCTGTACATTGCCGCAGACTGGTGGCTTAAATCAACACAAATGCATTCCCTCACAGCTCTGAGGGCCAGAAGTGCAGTCAAGGTGCGGGCAAGGCTGTACTCCCTCTGCAGGCTCCAGGGAGAATACTTCCTTACCTCTCCCAGCTTCTGGTGGCTGTCAGCGTTCCTGACCTGTGGCCACATCACTCCAGTCTCTGTCTCCATGGTCACATCACCTTCTCTTCTGTCTGTCAAATCCCCCTCTGCCTCTCTCTTATAAGGACACTTGTAATTATATTTAGGGTCCACGAGGATAATCCAGGATGACCTCCTCATCTGAAGATCCTTAATTGCATGTGCAAAGACCCCCTTTTCCAAATAAGGTCAGATTTACAGATTCTGAGGGTTAGGTTATGGACATATGTTTGGGGGCCACCATTCAGCACACTATATTACGTTTACCGTCTCCTTTAATCCTCAAAACAATGTGAGGTTAGAATTATTGGATACCATTTACACCTGCCTTATTTATCAGTTTATTGTGAGAATGAAAAAAATGTGGAGATACTTTGTAAAGCGTAATATAATATATACATGAGGTGCTATTTTGCAATATTTTCAAAGCTTTATAATATATTTTCATAATTGTGAACACCTCCAAGGGGTTGCCAACATTAGAAGAATAAGGCTTTAGGGTATATCAGGGCAGATGAGGCCTGGCCAGCCTGTCATGGGCCATCTCTCACTTCGCTCACTCACAGTGGGCCATTTGTCATGTCTCAGACTCTCGTACCTCCTACCACTTCCTCTGAAAATTGCTTTACTCTACACCCTCCTGTGATTTCCTGCTAAAGTCCTACTAAATTAAATTCCAGCTCAGATGCCACTTATTCTATGAAGTCCCTGTTGGAACCCTCTTGCTGTCCCCTCCTTTCATCTAAGCAGAAAGAATCACACCCTCCTCAGGGTTCCTGGGACACGTAGGACCTCAGCACAATTTTGAACCTGTGCTCATTAGCCACAGAGTTCCTCCACCAGCCTGTGAGTTCTGCAAGGCCAGCACAGGTCCCAGTGCCTTGCACGGGGCTTAGTCCGTGGGAGGGGTTCAGGACTTACTTGTAGAAAGAACAGAGAAGGAGAGAAGGAAGAAACAATCAGGAAGACATGGGTGCACAGCTATAGAGAAAGACACATACCAACCAAGAAGGAAGCCAGAAGAAAGCAGTGACACACAGAGGACACACTAGAAACAGATTTTTAGAATTTGTGATTATGGATTTTTAAATGACTGTTTCTGTTAATAAGGATTAAATCCACCAACATACTTCATTTTCGGCTTTGTCAATGGAGGTAAAAAGCATAGAAATATGGACCTGACAAAAAGGGTGTAACAAGAAAAATCATTGAATGTGAAATTAAAGAGAGATGTACTGGAAATCAAGGGTGCATCAAAGACTAAGGAGTGGGAAGGTGCATCTGATCTCCTTAGGTAACACAAGATGAAGGACACCCACTTGGCCCCAGGTTCTGGTGGCCGCCAGGAACGCTGCTCCCTGAAGACCCCTAGAACAGGAACTTAGCAATCTGCAGCTATGAGTTGCCAGCCCCCAGTCTGTCCTCACATGGGGAAAGACCCCAGACAAGGACAGGAAGAAGCACTTGCTCATCCACGTGATTGATTGGAAGGTGCTGCCTGGAGCTCTGTTCCGCCAGGGTTTTTGAGGCATATCTGGGCCTAACAGGAAAGTGATCTGGACCAGGTTAGTGTTGTTTGCTTTAGGAAAAAGAAAGTGAAATGCTGTGTGGTCTCTGTGCAGAAGATCCTTCCTGATCCTTCCAAAAGTCCAACTCAGAAATTTCAATCAGGTTAAGGAAGGCTTCTTTTAAGGGCAACATGCTTTCCAAGTTCTTCCCTTTTCTCTTTCCACACTTGAAATTCTTTTTAAGAAAGATCATTTAATTAGCTATTGGAATAAAATGTTTTTGAGCATGAAGTGATTCCCACTAAAGCAGGAGTATCAGAGGTTAATGTCATTTCTAGCCAAGTGAGATTAGAGAGCAGACACTAGGAGTGTGTGTAGGCAAAGTCCAGAGTGGAACTTGTAGGGACCGAGGCTCCAGTTCCCTGACTGGGGTGGCTTCTGGGTGAAAGTGGAACATGAGTCAGTGGGAAGGCAGTGGGCAATATTCACAGATGAGCAGGTCCAGCTGCCTGGATCTGAGGGCCTGTTAAATTAAAAATAAGACCTGGTTGGGAGAGACAGGGAGATGAACGTTAAGGTCACAGGTGACAGAAACCATGAGTGTTTGGCTGGGCTCTTTATGCTTGGCAGGGGCATATGGCTTTTAAGAATATTGGGTGGTTGAAGAAAGACACTTTATAGCAATTGTAACAGTACGTGAGTGGGAACAAATACAGGCAATGAGGTAGCTGCAATATTCTGGGATGAGGTGATAGATCCTAGACAGCACCATCAGTTCAAAGATTACGGACATTTCAACCCAGGTTCTCATGAAATAGAAAAAGCAACAGGTAGCTTCCCAGATGAGAAGAAAGAGAATGACTAAATTTTACATTTAAAATGTGTATTCTTATGAAATTTGGTGGTACTTTGTTGGGGCAGATAAACTGTGCTGTTGCTAGTGTCTTCCTAAGGACGAGTTCTCAGTCTGCATCCTCCTGGAACCGTCCACAGTATTTGCACAGGTGATCCCTTCCTGCTCAGGAGCACTTTCTCCCTTTGGCTTCAGGATGCCGCAGCCCCCTGTGTCCTCTTCCTTCACCGGCTCCTCCTCCTCTGCCTGCCCTGGGATGACTTCTCTATTTCTTCTCTCTTGTTATCTCACCCACTCCCACAGCTTTAAATGACATCTATGCTGCAGAATTTTGCACAGTCATTACAAAGAATGAATGAGAGCTACGCTGGATGAGTGGGAGAGTTTTTCAAGACACTGTCAGTGACAGATATAAGAAAAGGACCCTTTGTGTAATGTGACTTCATTTTTGTGAAACAAAATGGCAAGAACTAAAACCCAATACGTTTACCTATTTATATCTGTATATATAAAACTGCATGTGATTTCACTCATGTATACAAGTGTGGAAAGAAACAGGCACAGTTGTTAACACGGGCTACCTGGGAGGAGGGTGGCGAGGAGGGTGACAAGGACAGGCATAACTAAGTTGACCTATCCCTCTTTCCTGTTGGCTGCTCTAAGTTGGCCTTTATTCCTGTAGACTCTAAAGTTAAATTACTATCCAAATGGTTTCTTCTCTTGCAAAATTATTTTAATTGTTAAAACAACATTTGATTAAAATATTCTGGTTTGTTACATTTAAAACTGCTTTATTGTACTTTTAGCAGGTGATACCACCTGGGATTGCTATGCCACCACGATGAAGACTGCATTCACGCCTAAAACAGGAGCAGTGCCTGCTTTAATTCGGTAGATCCTTGTTCCAGTCAGATTAATATACATGCTTTACTTTGCTCACTTGTCTTTTATTATTCAGAATCCAAAACAAATAGAGTAATTAGAGAAGACTTATAAAAATGCCCTCAAGTAGGGGCTATCATGTGCACAGATCTTTTCCAAGCATCGCTGAGAATTCCTCCCCCAAATGGTATCCAAACTTCCCATGGGAAAATCAAAAATCATGCCACACTGGTTCTTCATAAAGTTACTTCATGTCGTGGTTTACAGTTGACCCACTGTGTAGGTTAACAAGATTGTGCTACCTAAACATTGAGCATGAATCGAATCCGTTTTCTAATGTATAGTAGGCAGGCAATGGCTATTGAATGAATGAATGAGTGGATGAATGAATACTTATCACTACTGTCACCAACACCGGTCTTAGAAGCTGGAAGAAGGCTGCAATCCCTGTATTCTTTCCTCTGCTTCTCCAGTGATTGCAATGTTGGCTCGCAGCTTCTGCTCCAGTTCCACCTGAGTTGAGAGTGGTGAGAAATTCTACCCATTAGTTGCTTTCTAAGCTCCTACTGAGGTGAGTAAGAGTGAGATTAGGGAAGCCCTGTCATCTCTCAGTGCATCACTAGCAGGTGTCAGATCAGCATGGGGAGCCTTCGATTTCTTGTGTCTACTCTGTGAATTGTTTCCAGTAAAGAGGATCTTTTCACCTTAAAGGTTTAAGTTATTGAGAAATTAAATGGAGTCTGGGCAAGACCATGGCTGTGGAGTTGGTCACTCCCTGCCCTAACCCTTTTTATCTCTACCACCTTAGACAAGTCACAAGCCATCCGTGGCTCAGCTTTAACACTGGTAAAATGAGAATAATGACACCTGCCTAAGGCAGTGACTAGCACAAAGAAGTTACTCAGGGATTTTAATTCATTTTTCCCCAGCATAATGCATGAGAGACTTCCAGAAAGTGCAAGGCCACAAGATTCCTGATTTCTGAGTTACTGGTTGTCCCAAGGAGTCACATTATCTTCTTTAACTGGGAGATTTATCACCTGACTGTAATGACTATGCCAAGTTCACAGACAGTAACAGTCGTCTGAAGAAGAAATACTTGGGATGAAAGCCAAAAACAAATAGATACTCAGGGGGTCTGGGCCCGTGGTCTTCTGATTTTTATACATGATTATTATTTAAAGTTCTTATAGAAGTTTTCAACGTAAATTTTAATAGTTACAAAAGATTAAATTTCCAGCCCATCCTAAATACTGACATTTTAAAATAAAATTTTTTCAATATTGTCAGCGGATACTCTAAATGCCTTAGCAAATTAATACTTGTACGATCCTTCTAAAAAATACTCAGATAAGCTCTTCTTTAATAGATAACTTCATTCCTTTTCCTTCCTGATTCCCACTTCACTTCCTTCATAGAATTTTTCCTTGCTGTAATGTATTTTATGTTTGAAAGCCATTTATTGATCACTCTATTATACTCCTTGGTAACTATTTTAGTATATTAATTGAAATTAATATTTAAATGTTATGTGACCCTAAGTATTGAGTTACCACAATTATCCTTAGTACACAATTGCTCAAAGCAATAAATACATTATGAATGTTAATAATTACTGAATTCAAAAGGTAAATTTTTTGAAAATGCACCTTAATGAGATAAGTGGGGCTGTTTTGTTCTTAATTAGTTTGTGTATCCAGTTTTGAGTGTTGTTATTTTTAGAATGAAATGCATTCATCATCAATTTTTTCTGCTCCTTTTAAAAAAAATTGTAGAAGCTAGTGTTGAGAAATCTTGTTCATATGTATAAATAAGCGGATGTGAATGAAAGGAGTTTTAGTATAGCAACGTCATCCAAGATACCAAAAAATCGCAAGGTGATTTCTAATGACTGATTGGCTGACAACTTAGCTGCATACGTCTTCAATTTTATTGAAAGCAAGTAATGAAATGATTCGTCATCCAGTTATTGAGTTATTCTCTATCTCAGTTTCTGAGAAATATACCGAAAAGGCACATCTTAATAAATGACTATTAAATTACACCTGTTATTCTTTCACTTGGCAGCAACTTGTACACCATCTTCACCTAGGTGGTAAAATCAGTCCTATTGTCAAACCAATGAGCAAAATTAGGTTTATTTCCTATCCAAATAAATCTACCCTTTCAGTTCAAATAAATACTAATATATGTTTTGAGGAATATTATGAAAATTACTGAAAAATAAATTATAGAATATATATTTTATGAAAGATTATTAAAGTAGTCATGGGAAATGTCAAAAGATTCAGTGCTCATATAATTAATTACATTCATGTAATAAAAATAATGCAATGAAATGTGTAAGTTATTTGTGAGGTGAGGAGTGTGATTTTAAAAAAATGACATTCCTTAGTTAAATAGGTTCTCATGTACACAGAATTCTGATGCTTGACTTTTGGGAATAATTAAATTATAATCATGTATAAAAATCAGAAACAATTTCATTGATCTCATTGGACATCAAATCAAACATTTACTATGCATTTAATGAAAGAGAAAGTTGTATATGGTAAAAATTAATTGGTTTGGCAAGCCAGCATATACATTCACTTATGGTTAAATATTTACAATATAAAATGAAATGAGGATTGGCTGTATGGGAGTAAATATTTCATAATGTGATTGGATTAAAAAACAAGATTTAAATACCTTATTGAATAATGAATACAAAATCTGAAAAAAGAAATCACAAGATCTTTATCTACTAGTTTTATCCAGTAATATTTAAAAATTTGGTGTCCCAGAAAAGATCCCAGTTATATTTAAAGTAATCAGCACCACCAACCAGTACTGCTTCACCTACTCAGAGATTTTTTTCTTTCCAGTTGATGACATGTCCTAGGGATTTTTTTAAAAGATGAAAAAATGCTTATCTTTAAATATGTGAGAAAAAGAGCCATTTTAAGCATCCTACATTCTCTGCTCTCCTCTCAGAGGCCTTTCTCTAAAGAGGGATGAACATTTCGTGATTGTTAGGAGATGGAAAACTAGACATCGCTTTCATC
Organism: Cynocephalus volans; assembly: GCF_027409185.1. Lineage (NCBI taxonomy): Eukaryota > Metazoa > Chordata > Mammalia > Dermoptera > Cynocephalidae > Cynocephalus > Cynocephalus volans. Next base: position 79,245,958 of record NC_084466.1, on the reverse strand, counting down.
TGTGCTGCTCCACAACATGCCTAAATTCCGAGCATCTCCACGTCGGCCCGTACACCCTGGTTATGACACGACCCTTCGCTCTCTACAGAAATACCCAAGACACTGAAAACCATGAGCCCCAGGAGAGTGTATGCAACTTGGGTTACAAGAAGGCCTCCCTGAAATCACTCTAGCCAAGTTTCCCTTCACTGGGCACCCCTCTTGCCATGGTTGGAGGCTTATGTCCCAAGACAATGCACATAGAAAGATCCTATGGTAAAATGAGGAAGGGAGAACTAGGAGAGAAAAAAACCCACATAACGTGCAGGTTTGTACTCAGGCAGATACATTTCAGGAAAGAGTATATTGAGAAATTAAGACCTGAAAGTTGGTTGTTTTAAAGCTATTTGTTCTTTGGTTCTGTGTTCCCTTTGGAAAATCTCCAGTTTACATCTGAATGACAGTAAAATGGTCAATCATCCAGATGTTTCCAGCTTCCCAGATGTTTGTTTCTCACAGACATAACCTGAACCTACCGAGCCCTCTTTCTAAAAAATATCATCATGAAATATTTTAAACCTCCACAAAGGCGTGCAGAATGAATCCCGGGTACCACCCAGCTACAGCAATCAACACACGTACTTTTTACTGATGCTCTCCACCCATCCTTCCCCCGGGATTATGTTGAAACAAATTCCAGGCATTGTATCATTTCAATTCTAAATATTTTGTATGTATCGCTAAAAGGTAAAGATGCTTTAAAAATATGTGGCAATACCATTATCTTGCCTTAAAATTTTCTTAATATCAAATAGCCAATCAGCAATCAAATTTTTCCAATTATCTCATAATTTTAAAACAAATTGGCTTGAAATTGAATCTAAACCAGGTCCACACATTGCATTCAGTTATGTCTCTCACCTCATTTAATCTACAGAATCCCTTCTTTTTTTCCACTGATAATTACTTTGTTGAATAAACAGGATCATAGTTCCAGATTTTTCTGATTTCATCCCCATCGTGTCACCTAAAATATTCCTCTTTTTATGTATTTCTTGTAATCCAATATTCTAAAGACTTTATCTGATTCAGGTTCTGTATTTTCACAAAAATATTTAATAGGCAGTGTTGTTTATATCCATCCAGAAGCACATAGATCTGGTGTTCCCTCCTTTTTTTAGCTGAGAGTGACTGACCACTGCTGGTCGTTGCCAACATGCATTATTTAATTGTGGGCTTGAAAACCAGTCATATCCTAATTCTAGTATTTCTCCCTTTTATCAACTGGGATATTTCCATAAGAGAGAAGCTTTTCACCAACTATTTAGTTACACCAAAATACTGTTTGTACAGGAGAGTACCCAGCTCTTTAAAAAAATTAATAAAATTAATTTCAGATTGTAATTCCTTTTAATTTCATTTTAGGTCTCTTGTACTTTTGTTACAAACATTCCTAAGATACAGAATTGTTTCTTTTCAAAGGAATCTGGAAATTCAGTTATTTCTGGCATCAAGTTGTAAGCCAGACAATTTTTTAAAAAATGTAATAAGTAAAATGGTTTGACATGTGTGCTGTTACGCAGTTCAGCATTTAATCGCTTTCTCCAATTTCCACTGGTTTTTTGTAGTCAGAACGGTATCAGAAGATTAGGATACACATATTCACTTAGTGATCCTATTCCCAATCAGACAGAGTACAATGACGAGTATGTTTGGAAACCACATTCTAAAGAAGATTTGACCAAAATTGGGACTTCAGGAGGAGTCAGGAGCCACAAATCTCACCCCAATCAAGTAAGATAATAGCTACTTATCTGTTGAATTTAATACTGTATCAATAATCCATAGGAATAAGAGTTTGAATATGTTGCAAAGACCCTTCCTCTTCTACAGTCATGAGATACGTGGTCCTTCTTAGACTATTTTCTGCCTGCCTTTTCACATTTATTTCAACTACTTCTCCTCTACACCACAGGCTTTTTTCTGAAGACTTTTTAAAATTGAAGTGAAATTTACATAATATGAAAGTAACCATTTTAATCCGAACAATTCACTAACATTTAGTGCATTCGTGTTGTTGTGCAATGATCATCTCTATCTTGTTAAGAAACATTTTCATCATCCTAGAAGGAAACCCAATACCTGTTAAGCAGTTACTCACCACTCCCCTGATGCCTAACCCCTGGCAACCACTAATCTGCTTTCTCTCTCTGTGGATTACCTCTTCTGGATATTTTATTTGTGGAATCATATAAAAGGTAACCTTTTGTGTCTGGCTTCTTTCACACAGCATAATGTTTTTGAGGTTCGTCTGTGTTGTAGCAAGGGTCAGTACTTTGTCCTTTTCATGGTTGAATAGTATTCTGTTGCATAGATATACCACAATTTGTTTATCCATGAATCTGAAGATGGACATTTGGGTTGTTTCCACCTGTTGTCTATTGTGAACAGGCACGTACAAGTATTTGTGAGTGTTATTATGTTTTGTGCACTCTCCGGCTTCCATGCCTTTTATCACTCTGTTGCCTCTATCTAGAATGCCCTTCTCCCATCCACCAAGGGAACGTCTGTATTTCTTTAAGGCTCAGCTTAAAGAGAGCTATCTCTAACTCCCTTTTCCCCTGGATGGAAGTAACTAATCTTCCCTCTGTGCTTTCTCAGCATTTTAAACCCTTCTCCCATCATAAAAGTCAATGCTCAGTTATAGTAAAAGGTTTTATTTATTTGACTGCCTCCTGGGATGGAGCTACTTGAATGCATTCAGTAGAAGATAAGGTGGTAGAATGGACAAGATTCGATGACTAAAAGGATGTGAAAGATAAAGAAGAGGGAAGGATGATTTTCATATTTCTGACTTGGACCGCTGGATGTGGGCCAGTGTTGCTTACTGAGCTGGAACATGGTGGAGGACCAGGTTTGGTGGGGAAGGACATAGGACAAAGTATGAGTTCAGTCGAAGACATGTTGATTGAGGATATGTCCAATAGGCAGTTGAGTACCCGGGTCTAGAGGTCACGTGAGGGAGATGAGCTGGAGATGGAGACTTTGGAGTCATTAGATTGTACACATATAACCATTTAACTTGGTTTCTCATGGCACCCATTCATTATAATCTATTTACCTCTTAAATATTTTCCTTAAAATTTTAAACCTAATATAAAAGAGTTGATCACAATATTATACTGTATATATGCACATACATACACACAGCATATAATTTTCCCTTCAAGGACTGAAGGTTCTCACTAGCCAGTGAGAGCTAGTGTAGCAGACTGCCCTGTGTGTGCTCAGCCAATGAGTGTTTGCACACCGGACTGCAGGTCCTGTTAATCCAGGCACTGAGTATCAACAGCTGTTAACATCCCTTAAAGAGAATCAATGGTATATTATCTGCCTCCTTCCGTCTAAACCAAAGACCACTTATAGTCTAGTTGAGGGAATCGAATCTGAGTCTGAGTCTCTGGTAATTTGCAGTAAGTATAGGGGACAGAAACTTCTTAAACAGCACAGTAAGTATGCAATCATACTTAGTGCTATGGGATACTTACAGTGCTGCCGGAACCCCTACACATCAGAGACTTCCTCAACAGATAAATTATACTGGCAATTGATTTATTCAGTAGATAAAATTATAAGGGAAAGGGATCAATTATAAGGGCAGATAAATTATAAGGGAAGAGGATCGAGAGTGAAACTGAAGATTAAAAGAGACTTAAAAGACAAATGTGGGGCAGTGAGTATATATACCTATTTTGAGAAATTTCAGTGTAAAGGGAAACTGAGAAATATCTTAGTAACTGGAGGGGGAAGAGGAGTGAAGAGGGTTTTCTTTTTGAGATAAAAATAAAGGCTTGCTTGGATACTGATGGCAACGACCCAGCAGAGAGGGAGAGATCGAAGTTGCAAGAGAGAAGTGAGATTTGTTGGAGTGATGTGCACGGAAAGGGATCTAGTGCCCTGGTGGGGCTGGCCCTGCTGGGAGCAGCTGCAGCTCCTCTGTCTCCTCACAGCATCTGTGGGTGCAGGTGCAGAGGCTGGGATGGCTGTGGGAGCTGTGGAGTTTCTCTGCCGATGGCTTCCATTTTCTCAGGGAAATAGAAAGCAAGGTCATGAGAGAGGGGGAAGATGGAAAGAGCAGATGGAGGTTTCAAGTTTTATGACATAAAATCTCTTTGAAGGTGAAGAGGATAATGTGTCTGCTCTGCCCTATCCTTCAGGACATTGCTGCTGCCTCTGCAGCAAGGCAGGGTTTCTCTCTGCGGCTCCCAAGGGGAAAGTGGCCAGGGTCTCTGCTCCTTGGGAATGTGTGGCCAGAGCTAGACTTAATGTGGGTTTTCTCCTCCTCTGATCTTGTCTGTTGATTTCTGGTTGGAAGCACAACTCTTTGGAGGTTGCAGTCATCAATGTGAAAAGTCAAAGAAATGTGCAAAGGACCTGTGTTACAGCTGGGTACCAATGGCTCCTATTGGCAGGCTCCCTGCACACAGGCAACTGGACTGTGGTGGTGGCTGGGTGCAAAGGACTCAAAAGAATGTGCACACACAAACACTCACAGTCTTGATTGCATTAGGTGAATCCATGTGGATTTTCCTGAAAATTGTGTTTGCATTGATAGGACTCTTTTCGATGGACACTACCTCAAGGTCAATCAAAAGCAACACAGAGCTGCCTCCCTTGGAAAATTCCTGCCCCCATGGAAGAAGTCAAGAAGGCAATATCAAATCAGTTTATTTCCTGTACTAAGAGAGACTTTGTGGACATAGCAAAAGGTAAACGTGTTCGGTTTCCTCCTTTCCCTGTTCATGTGCTAGGCACTGGAGTCGCAGTGGAGTAGCAGCATGGACGGGGTCTCTTCCCTCAAGGAACTCCCAGTCTAGTCACAGACACAGGCAATTTAGCAAATGAAAGAGTCATGTATAAAAAGGCGCACATTGGGAGAAACACAGTTTGTTATGGGGGCACAGCAGGACATGTAGCCTAACTGAGGTCAGAAAAGGCTTCCCTTTTTCGACCTGAAGGATGAAGACAAATTAACCAGTCGGAGATGTGGGGGAAGGCATGGCTGTGGGATTGTGAAGGCCTAGAGGAGTATTGGGGGAACTAAAAGAATTTTAGCTTGAGTAGAGCAGAGCTAGGGGTGAGGGCAGGTCTGAGAGAAGAGACCAGGGCGGGAGAGAGAACCCAGTCTTAAAGGCATGCTGAGGGACTTGGGGTTATCCAGGAGCAATGAGGAGGTCTTTATTCAGGTAGTGACACAATTCAGATGCGGGCCTTTGAAGCCTCACACTGGCTGCAGAGTGAAAAACCGAGGTGGCCAAGCCTGGAGGAAGGAGGCTGGGAGGAAGCTGTCAAACAGCCCAGGAGGAGCCTGGTGGCTTGAAGCTGGACTGTGCAGTGTGCAGAAGGAGTAGAGCCAGCAGCAGGGGTTGGGGGGCAGTGTCCTGGTGCCTCAGGAGACAAAAAAGCTGCTGCAAGGCTCACTATCTCCAGCAGCCACTCCAGCGCCTGGCTCGTGACAGGCGATGAAAGGAACACTGATAGGATGAGTGATGGCTGGAAGCCTGGGATAAGGGAGCAGGAGGCAGGTATCTGGCAGGTATCAGGGGGTTCTGTGTGGATGGGATGGGGCACCTTCTGCAGATATTGAGTAGGCAGGCCAGGGGAGGGGGAAGCAGGGGCTGTTTTATTCTCTCCCTCGGTAGGGAGGAAAAGTCTGGCTGGCTCTTCACCCTGCTTCCTGGAAGAACCCACGTCTCCTGGGATGGGGGTTCTGGCTTACAGACCTTACCTGTGGGAATCTAGATTCTCCCATGGTTCACTTGCCTCTGCCCTTAGGGTGCTGTAGCTGGGAAAGCTTTTAACTGGTTTTCTGTAGGGTAGGCAGAGATGACACCATAATTTTGTCTCTACTTTGCTCCCATTTCTTAGGGACCAAAAATGAATTTAAGTTACACAGACACACTTTCCAGAAATAGCATATTTGCTGATACAGTGCAATTTTGTTCTTGCATATCAGCAGGAAATTTGTTTCTCTGAGAATTCATGAAGATTGATTGTAGATAACCTTCCCCTAAATTACTGAGAAAACAGCGCACTCTGGCTTACTGCCCCAAGCCTTGTGACGGGTGACTGGAGCATTAGTGTTCTCCTGCCCTTTGGTGGCAACATAAAGACACCCAGCCACGGCTGAGAAGGACCGGTTACCTTATAAGATCTGAACACAAACCAGGGAGCACTGAGGGCCTCGTCCTCCTGAGACTCTCTGTGAGTCAAGACAGTATAATAACATCTCTCAAGGGCACCCACATCCTTATCTCCTCCTGTCCCATTAGGCCCATCAATCCAGGGGAGCTGTGGACCTGTCTCCCCTCTGCCTGAACAAGAACTTCATTCTCCAGTTATCTGGCCTTTTCTCCATCAATCCATCTCTGTAATATTCACGCCACCCCACCCACAGGCACATTGACTCTCGTATATCCCATCTAGTACATCCCAAATGAAAACAAGAGCAACAGGCTTTCCCTTGTGAGAGCAAGAGCTCTCCCATCTTCCTCTAGCTACGGTGCATTTCTCTACTTCCCTTCACAAAGCACTAACACTTACTAAGCCCTTAGCTTTTCATAAATTAGCACATTTAATCTCCAAAGAAGCTATGAAATTATTACCCTCCATCAAAGAAGAGGAAACTAAGGCTCAGAGAGGTTAAGCAACATGCCCAGGGTCACCCAGCTGGTGACTGGTGAAGTCTAGGATTTGAACCCAGGCAGTCTGGCTCCCCTTGTCAAAACCACCTCCTTCACAGCTAAAACTCTTTTAAGGGTCAAGTTACACATGCTGTTTCCAATTCCTAACTCCTCAGGTACTATTTTTAAAAACTAAAATGTACTTTTATTAAACAAATGTATGCATGTCCTTAAGTTAAATGGTTCCTTAAAGGCTTATGATGAAATAACAGCACTTTGAGCCACTGCTCTCCACCCCAGCCCTGCTCCCCATCAGCAGTCATTTTGATCCTTTTAACTGTTCCTTCCTATGTGATCCTCCACATTTTTAAATAAAATGCTATTTCTTGATTGATCAGTTTTAGATGTTATTATTGACTGTTTTGATAGTTGAGGATTTGGCTCTCCTATAACTCTTTCTCACTCCCCCTCTACCCATCCTCTCTATATAATTGTATTACACATTTTTGGTTAAATTCTATTGCTAGTGTTCATACTGAGACTATGAGGATATGATAATATTATAATTATATAATCATAATATGACATATGATTATGTAAACATTTACTGCTGAGCCAGGTGGTATTTTATGATCATATTTCCTTTTACTTTTTATTTTCTTTTTAATTTTTTTATGTCACAATATTAGTTTTATTTTATTTCATTTTTTATTGAAACACAATTGATTTTTTTTAACAAAATTAATAATTGGCTTTTTTAAAAATGTACTTAGTTTTCCACATGTGTATCACTAATTTTCTCCAAATAATTTGTCATATACTTCAAAACTATTTTTTCCAAATACAGCTTTGAACATTCATCATCAGTTCTAGTTGTTTCTCCTGGAGCTCTTTCTGATATTCTCCTCTGATCTAGGCTGTTGCTCTGTAGGTTTGCTGCCCGACCTGCCCCGGGATGTCCTTTTCCATCATTCTGGAATCTTGTCTGTCCCCTGCATTGCATCCCTGCTTCCTGAGTCCACGTCTTCTTTTTTCTTGTCCCCCCTCCCTTGTTTCACTGCAGCACACTTTCCGGTAGCTTTCTAAGAAAGGGTGCAGAGAAGAACTATTTTTATTGTGTTCTTGCCAATCTGGAAATGTCATTTTTCTTCATTACATTAGTTTGATGGTTCGGTGGATATAGAGTTCTAGGTTGATAACTATTTTCCCTACGAATGCTTCTTCCGAATATCTCCTAGCATCAGCATTTCTAAGTAGAAGACTGATGCCATTTTGATTCCGGATCCTTTTGTATTTTTTCTCCTTAGAAACTCTTAAGATCTTCTCTTTATTCCTGACAGTCTGATATTTCACAATTATATGCATTAGTGAGAGTCTTTTGTCATTCGTTATATCAGCATTCAGGGGCCCTTTCAATCTACAGATCCATGACCTTCAGTTCCGGGAATTTTTTTCTGCATTAGTTCCTTTAATATTTTTTTTTCCCATCTCTCTTCTCTGTTCTCTTGTGGGACTCCTGGTAGTTAAATCAATCCTCTAATGTTCTTACCTTTTCTCTCCTAGTATCTTTCCCTTTGCATTTTTTCTATTTGAAAATTTCTTTACTTTTTAATCCAACTCTTCTATTGAATTTTTCATTTTACCTCTTGTATTTTTAATATCCAAGCTCTCTTTCTTCCTCTCTCTGATTATTTTTCTGAAACAGTGCTTCTGTTCTTGCTTTATAGATGCAGTAATTCTCTTACAAATAAATTTTAAGACATTTATGATATAATTATTTTTAGCATTTTCATCTGTTCCTTGCAGACTTTATTTTCTCTGAGTGTCTTAACGGTCTAATGAAAATTTTGGTTGTCTTTTTATACTTACAAGGGAGCAGAGACAGGTTTACTATAAAAGTACTAAAACTAAAATCTCACTTCTGTAGGCTCTCCTTTTTCTTAAAGTGAGTACACCTGGAATATTAAGCTCTGGAGCTCACAAAACCTACAAAGGAGGTCCTCAGATCTGATTGGAAACTGTGTACAGAGATGAGTCTGCTTAGCTGTGGCCTGACTTAGGAGATTAGGTATGAGCTATCTTTTGGGAGGAGATATTCCCAAATGCAAATATTTTTAAACTGGTCTCTCCAGAGAGGTAAGCACTTGACTTTCTCAGAGCAGGATTAAAGAAAAAAGGGGGTTGGGATCTTCCTGATTGCTGTGCAGACTTTCGCTGATCCTTCTTTTCCAAGTCCAGCATCTCACTCCACTCACCTTATATTGTGCCTGGTCCCTAAGTCCAGAACTTCTTTGGTTCTGTTTTGCAGAGAATAAACTTCTGGTTAGGAAGGGAGAATCATATGTCTGTATGGAGTTAAGAGGGTGATCCAGGGAGCAATAACCACTCTGTGTCCAAGCTTTCACCCAAGCCTCTTGTTCTGCCCTGAGCCCCACTCCCTGCCTCCCACTGACCTGTTGCCTCCGGGTTTGAGCCTGCTGCAGTTCTGCAGTGTGGCTTAGCTCACTTCCTTTATACCCCTTCCACAGTCACCCAGCTATCAGCTTCCTCTACTCTGCTGATTCAGTTACTACGTCTCTAAAAACGTGTTCACATTTCTAATCTACAGTCATCCTGATGAAGTTTGGGGACGGAGAAGTCCTAAATGCCTGGATACAATCTGCTGGGTTTAATGGAAAGCACTGCTAACCCTTTGACTTTTCAACCCCTTCCAATCTGGTTTTTGTCCCCGTGAAGACATTGAAACTGCTCTTGTCAAGATCCTCAATGACCTACAACAGAGATTTTTCCATCTTCATCTTACCCAACCACTTTGCACTTCTGTGTGGCCAACTCTCCTGGTTTCCCCTTACTTCTCTGGCTCCTTTCTCATCATTTTTCTGTTTGACCTCTATGAGAGGCCCTGACTACTTTAAAAAGCGGCTGTCCCGAGCACTTCCACATTCGCATCTCTTCCCCAGACCTTTCCTTAGGTCCTCCACTTCATGTCTTTGGGTCTGAGTAGAAGTCTCATGAGGTTCCAACTCATCACCTTCTCCTTCCCCAGTGACTGATCTTCCTACGTTATCTATAGGTCCCTCCAGTTCCTCACTACAAGGCAGCCATATGGTCTCTTAGACATCTCAGTTGGATCCTATTCACCGGCTGTCCATTGCACATCGAATACAATCCAAATGCCAGTTCCTTCTCTTGGTCCTGAAGGCCCTACCAGGCTGGCCCTTGCTCACCTCCTCCTGGCCATCCCCTCACTCCGTCCTCATCATTCGCCAGGCTCTGCCACGTGGGCCTTACTTGCTTCAGTTCCTGTAAAATGCCAATGTCTTTCCCACCTGCGGACAGCATGCAGGCTGTCCCCTTTGCCTGAAATGTCCGTCCCCAGCTCTTTCTGAAGTTTTACTTTGTCATTCTGTAGACCCCAGCTTAGATGTCACTCCTCTGTGTGACCTTTCCTTACTATTTTATCTGAAGAGGCACGCCACCATCCTGTTTGTTTCCTTCCAGCACTTTGCATATTGAAGTCATTTGTTACAAATTCTTGTTTTTGTTGTTTTTGTTTTGCTCCTTCTTCCACTATTCAGTGAGCTCCCCACAGGACTTTATTCACTGTGAGCCTAGTGCAGTGCCTGCGATACAGAGGGCTCAGTGACTGTTTGCTGAATGGTGACAGAATGTAGGGGAGTGCCTTTTCTGAAGCTGGATGGGTACGGGGGCACAGGGCCTCTGCACCTGCACATAAACAGTAAGCATCATGGAAAACATCTGAAAATGTCAGCATTCTTAAAAGATGTCTTTGAGTTTCCCAAAGTTGCTTGTTCAGCATGAGCAAACTGTCATTTCCCCATGTGCAGGTAAATACCCAGGACCTGTCAAGACTCCCTCTTAATCTCTTAACTACACCTGCTCCTCTCTCTCCCCACAGCCCTGCCTTAGTTCAGGCTACCAATGTCTCTCCCTTGGATGACCTTTCATCCAACTCCCTTTTCCTGTTTTGTCCCCTTTAATCCACTGTCCTTACTACAGGGTTGGTGAGTTTCTGTATGTGCAAATTGATATGCCCTGTGGCTTAAAACTCTTCAGGGACTTCTTGTCTTCGGGATAAAGGCTAAATACTTTAACCTGAGTCCTGTATAATCTGGTCCTTGCCTGCTCCAACCTTCTCCAGTGCCCACACTCATGGAGGAGACTGGATGCTTTCTGTCCCCCAGACACCCTGCGCCCCCAGGGGCATGTTGTCTGCACAGATCGCTGTCTCCCTCTGGCACCCTCTCCCTTCCTTCTTCTAGCCTACCTCTATCCACAATTTAGACGTAGGCTTGGTTTCTCTCCCGGAAACTTTCTCTGATCCCCAGCTTTGGATCAGTGGCCCTCCCACATGTTTTTATAGCCCCTGTTTCTCCCGCTTTTGCACTGTTTGGACTTTGCTCACGAAACCCATATTTTTAACATCTTTGTCCTGAATAAAGAGGGTGGTGTATGATGTGCCTCTGAACTAAGGCTCTGTAGCAAGAATTAGGGGGGAATTCATTCTAAGTGAGGTGCTTGTGACTCTACTCTGTAATCTGGCAGTGTATGTGGAACTGACATTTAGTTAGTGCTTCATAGATACGTAATGATGATATATTTAATGAATATTTTTAGCAGAGATATTTAAAAGAAATAAGAATGTTATTGTCCACTAATGACAATGATGTTACCTAACCTTGCATCAGTAAGGGATAAGCTTCTAGTAGTTCTTTTCCAGCAATAGGGATGATACACCCCACCCATGTAGGGCTGCCAGATTAAGCAAATATAAATACAAGATGCCCAGTGTAAAGTGAATAATGATATACAGTAGCTAATGAATACTTATACATACTTACACTAAATAGTATTCATATTCATTGTTTATCTGAAATTCAAATTTAACTGGGCATCCTGTATTTTATATGGCAACCCTAGCCCTATCCAAAATCTCTCACTCTGCCCCCTACCCCTGCCCCAGGGACTAGGCAGACCTAGTGATCCGTGCCTCTGTGCCTACCCAGCAGAACAAAAGAACACTCCCAACCGGCACGCAAATGCACTCATTAGAAACTACTTCTAATCATTTGGGCTTATACTTCCTGTGCCCGATAAAGCAGAAAATTATTTCGTAGCTGAAGTATCCATAAAAGTACACTGACCATACCTCTAAATAGAAGAAGAGTTTTTAATGTGATAAATTGGAAGCCACTGCCAGAAGCAAAATAGAATGAAAAGCTACTTAGAAATCACGTACAAGGAATAAGTATTGCCTCTCGTTGCCACCCCCACCCCAGCTCAGAAGATTAAGAAAAGTTCTCAGGTGTCTCTGGAATGGAAAAAGTTACTTCACCGGCCTTTAGACACTGAATTTCGACAGAATTACCAAATTCCAGCTAAAATTCCTGAGTGTCAGGATTTTAGTTTCAAATATGGATGCTACTCAAGCCTGCCAATTGCTGCTCAGGGTCTCGGTGAGTACAGCTGTAGTTGTTAAAACAACTCCACAGATCCCGTCCCCTTGCTCCACGATCCCTCAGTGCAGAGGGCCCTGGTGGCCAATTTGAACACAGCCATGGAGAAAGCCACCAATGCTGGCATGGGGTTGAAACCTTGCCACTGTGGCTCCCAGCCTCACCCCCAGGAACTAGACCACTTCTGAAAAGGACTGACTGCTCATGCTGTGAAATGAGCAGTCTCTGCCTGGGACAGCAGTGGCTGTGATGGGGGACACTTGCTCCTATAAAATGAATGGAAGGATGCAGTTGCTGTAAAATAATAGAAAAAGAGATTAGGCGGGAATCAAATTAGTCTCGTCAATTATCTACTGGAGACATATCTGCATGGCACACCCTCAAGCATTTCCAGATTTAGCACCCATTCTGTTTAAGTAAGTGTTCTTTTATGGTCCCAATTCCTATTGTTTTCATTTTAATGAAAGTTGTTAAAAGTCCCATGGCCAAGCCACCTGCAAGCTGTCAGTTGGGAAGATAACTTGATGTCAGTCTGAGGTGTGATTTATTTTTGGCATGGAGTTGGGATCAAATAATACTTGAGATGAAAGACAAAATAGAAGCTTAGCATCTTGGGGTCAGAAGGAAGCCTGGAAGATACTTACTCTAGAGCCTCAAGCTATGTGTGAACCTCCTCCACCCCATCCTTGCCAAGAAGGATGCCTCCCTACTCCTTGCTAAACCTCTAGCCATTGGTTCTACTTTTTCCCATGGAAGTAACTAGTATAAACCTATTATTCTATGAAACTTTATCATATGCATTCTAAGTATAATCCTTTTGAGCTGAAGCATTTCCAGCCCCTTCAGACACTCTTCCTAGGCTGTAGCATCAAATACTGTCAAATACCTTCACCATTCTGGTCCTTCCATTTGGCCAATGGCCCCTTTAAAGGGGACACCTGAAACTGAAAACAGTATTTAAGGTGTCGTTAAGGTTTACAAAGATTGGGCAAGTTGTAGAAATTAAGTTTTCACATCATGTCTTCATTATTTTTTTTAATGAGAGTTCATGAATATCAGAACCCACATTAATGAATATTCAAATCAAATATAAGTGATTTGGGGGTTGCCTGCACCTCAATCTCCTTTAGTCTGAATGGACAATGACTGCTGACGGTAAATATCATCATTCTTCCAAACTGCTCATCCTAAGACACCTAGATCCCCGAAGGGAGGTCTCTTGGCGCACCAATCCAGTGACTGCACAGAAGATGTCCTGAAAGAAAAAGGAGCTTCAGTGAAGACCTTTACGTATTAAGCAGGTGGTAAACATTACCCTAACACACTGACCTGCTAAGAGTAGAGTTCTGGGAGAACTTCTTTTCTGAAAATGATGGTCAAACTCACCCTTCTGGCCATTGTCTTCCATCACTCCCACTTCCAGCTGCACCAGTCTATGGAATCCTAGCAACTGTGCACAGCCCCTAGTCACTGAAGGAACCAGTATACCACAGCGCCTTAGTTTTCAATGTTATAAGGACACCGATTAAGCTCCAAGCTGGGATCAGGGCTATCAGGGGTGTGTTCAAACAACAAGGGTAAGAATTCTTTGCTTAGGTGACAGCCCTCTGTGTTTCTTTAGTGCCGTCTGTGCTGCACAGCTACATGAGAAATCAAGAACGGACAAAGAAGCAGACCACGTACCAAAGTGACTATGGGAAAGCCTACCTGGATTTCTTAATGATTTTAAACTCATTTACTCCCACTCAAATCAAGGAGTACCTTGATAGTGTTTCCTACAAAGGTAAGATGAGATCTTGAGTTACTGTTTCATCCATTTACAGATCACAGTACGTTGCTTTATGCCAAATGGTTCCAATTTCTAGCCACTGGAGTTGAATGTCCACAGAAAGAAAAATATTGCCAAAAATAAAAATTAAAGAACCTCAATCCATTGAGAAGACATTTTTCTTAAAAGACACCCCAGTTACTATATTCCCACTTATTAAGAAGACATACAGCTTTTCCTTCATTTCTGATCTCATTTTGCCTGTGGATGTTTTGTTTGTTTGTTTGTTTTTTCTTCCTGCTCCAGAATGACTTCTCTTTTTCTTATAGCTAATTGTTTTCTCCAGTGGGTGTTTGTACTATCTCACTGTTTTATTTTGTTTGATCTTTCTTTCCTGTTTGGTGGTCCTTTTTTGTGACAGTCTTTTTAAGGGACATGAGAATCTCCATATATCACACTCTCAAAGAGAGCAAATGCCATTCTCAGGATGGTGTGACTTCACTCCACCTGTCAAAGACTTAGCCCACTTTGGGGTCGTGAGATTGGAATCAGTTTGGAAGCAACTTAGGGGTAACTGAGAGCATGTAAAACATCAACTCAGAGAATAAAATAGTTTGAGGAGAGGAATGGGGTATTTTCTACCCTTGCATACTGAGGGCTGAGGGCCTAAAGGCCCTTAAACGGTTGGGTTTCTGGGGAATAGGAGAAGCAGATGTCTTGCTTCATGCTGAGGCAGAAGCAGAAGTATGTCTTTTCAGCTGGGAGTCTCATCCCTCTCAACAGATGTCTCTGGACCAGTTCAGCACTTCACAAGTGGCTCCTAGAGTTCCAGTCTTCCCGGAAGGCAGAGCTGAGCTCTACAGCGAGCTCAAGCCTATCTTCCTGGGCTTTTCCCCAGCCATGGTGCATATATATAAAATCATCCTCTGCATTTTATAAGGAGCTCTTTTTACCTTTTGGAACCACATCTGTTGGACCTTATAGAAAGAGTATTTCTGTCTTTCCTAAGCGGATGCTCCCATTTGCCCAGGGACTTGCAATACAGATGCAGCTGTCACTTCTCCGCCTGCGTGGAAACCATGTGTCTTGTTGTGTGTGTGTCTATTTGCAATCTGAGCCTTAGGGTGCCCTCTAAGGGTGAACTAGGGACTTCTCTAAGTGCTCCAGAGCCCCTGCTCAACTTGGATCTACATCTCCAAGATACCTAGGGTAAGGGAATCTTTCAGGTAAACACTATCTGTCGACCCAGGTGGGCTTTCCTCCTCAGGCAGATGAGATGTGACCTATTAGCTAACAAGGTAGCTTTAGGACAGGCTAGGTTTTTGTTTCTTCTTAGCTCTCCTGCTTTCCTGCTTCCTGTAGGATGGCACTGGGGGCAGATACCTGAAGACTCATTCCCCAGAGCTTTGCAATTTTGTGCTTACTTGGGCTGATGTGGGATCTGCTTCCTGTGGGTTTTAGTTCTCTTTTCCTAGATCTGTTTGAGGCTGGCCCACTTACCAACGCCAGCTGTGTCAGAGGCTGACAAGCAAACGGCAGGTTCCCTTTGAATTCCTACGCCCCAAACCTCTTGTCATTTTCTAGTGTCAGGGATGACACAAATGTTTTTCAGCTGGCGAATATCTCAGCAGAGCTCTTTTGTGTGGTAGGGCTGAACGAGTAGGCAGAGAATAAAAACAAAAAAAACCCTGGCAGATGTCTTAGCTGAGTTGCTGTCAACTCAGCTTAAATGTTTTCCTGGGACTATCCTTCGTAGGTAGCAGGCTCTGATGGAACAGGAGCTCAGAACAGGTCCATTTTGAAAGAGAGAGAGGGAGGGGACTGAGCAGCCTTCCCCTTAAGTTGGGGTGGGAGGCAGAGGCGGCTGGAGAGACAGCAGGGAGAGGAGGAAAAGAGAAAACTCCAGAAAGATGAAATATAAAGCTGGGGAAGAAGAAAGGAGAGAGCAGCTAGCTGAAGATAAATCTTTCGTTCCATGAACTGGGTGTTACCACTATTTGGTAATGAGTTTCTTTATAACTCAAGGAGATTGAATGAGACGTTTTTTGTGGCTACTCTATTTTCGAAATTGCTTTATTTGCTGAGCCTGATTCAGGCCACCCAGAAGCTTAGTCTTTGGGCACCTGTTACCTATTGGTAAAGACTGTGTCACATATCCACTTTCCCCCACTTGAAAGATAACATCTGAAATGTGGTTTTCTGTAAAATTTTCAGCTGTGCCTCCCTCCGCATCTCTTCCTCCCTTGGAAACTCCCACGAATATGGCTATCCAAAAGGTCCTTCTTTCTGCCTGTGATTGTTTCAGTATGAAGAATGGCATTTATTCACTCACTCAATAAACTTCATTGAATATCTATATGCTCACTTGGTACAAAGATAAATTTTTAAAAATCCCTCTTCTCAGGGAACTCTTTGTCTGGTGTGGGAGACAGACACATAGTTATAATGTCAATAAGCCCTGTAATCGAAGTCATCTTTGGGTATATTACAAGCCTGTGAGGGGTAGTCCCAACCTTGTAGGTCGACAGGGAATGAGGGAAGGCTGCTTGGAGGAGGTGTCCTTTAAGTCTCAAAGATGAATCTGCTTGACAAGGCGAGGCAGGGCCATTTCTAGCAGAAGGAATAGCATGAACGAACTTACGGGACATGAATCTGCATCTAAACATTATAAATATGGGTAGCACTTGAATTACAACTGGTAGCCTTTTTGAACAGTTAAGTTGACTTTAAATTTTACACAGTCTAATCTTTTTTTACTAATTCATGCCAATCTTGATTCATCTTGCATGTGTATCTGTGATACGAGGAGAAAGAATTTTTTTGTGCTTATTTTAAAGTAAACTTTCTGGTATAAAGTTTAAAACTAGAGACTGCAAATGAATTTGCGCTGCAAATGAAAAGGACTGATAATAGAAATGTTGACAACAGGGAGTAATCACAACTCTGTACATTGCTGGTGGGAACACCAAATCGTGCAATCACTCTGCAGACAGGTCTGGCAGCTTCTCATAAAGTTACATGTGTACCTACTTTGTGACCCAGAAATTCCACTTCTGGGTATTTACCCAAGAGAAAAGAGAACATATGTCCACAAGAGGACATGTACAAGAATGTTTATAACCACTTCATTCTTAATAGCCTCAAAATGGATACAACCCAAATCTCTATAAACAGGAAAATGGATAAGCAAACTGGTATATTCACATAATGAGATACCACTTGATAATAAAAGGAATGAATTATTAATGTGTACAACAAAATGTATGAACCTCAAAAACATGCCGAATGAAAGAAACCAGACACAAAAGAATACCTTCTATATGATTTTATTTACTTGAAGGTCTACAACAGGCAAAACTTACCCATGATGAAAGAAATCTTGGGGTAGGAGGCATTGACTGGGAAGGAGCGTGAAGGGTCTTCATGAGATGGTGGAATTGATCTACATCATTACATGGGTGTGGGTTACAGGTATGCAAGTGTCAGACTGTCAAAATGTACACATAAGATCAGTGCATTTCACTTTATGAAAAGTGAACCTCAATTAAAAAATACTGGGGTCAAAAAGGTTCAGAGTAGGGTAGGGACACTTCAAAATTAAACACAAGATCACAAAAACAAATACAGTCACATTGCTTAATGATGAGGATATGTTGTGAGAAACGCATTGTTAGATGATTTTGTCATTCTGCAAACACCATAGAGTGCACTTACACAAACCTAGATAGTATAGCCTACTACACACCTAGGCTATACGATATAGCCATTATAATCTTATGGAGCCACCATCATATATGTGGTCAGTCGTTGACTGAAACGTCCAATGTGATGCATGACTTTAAATGCAAGCATAAGTGGAGAGAAAAAAGGAACACACATGCACATCCCTGATCTATGGACCTCAGCTGGCATTTATGACATTGAACAAGAAGACATGAACATTGAACATGACAACATGACATCACTTGCTCTCTTACTCCTTTTTGGTTTTGGCTGTACAGATGACAATTGCTGGGAGTGAGCAAAATTTTACAGCTCAATTCTGTATAATTGAAAAAAGTATGTAATTAAGATTAGGGAATCATAGATGTTCAGGACCAGATAAGACTCCTTTATTTTACAGATAAGGAAATGGAGGCCAGGGAGTTGAAGGGCTTTCCCAGGGCCAAACGGATGTTGCTCAAGGATAGCAAAGCCTACCAATGCTGGAGGGTATAAAAACAGCCTTGGCTTTTAAGAAACTTTTGTAGCAATAGCCTCTATTGTTTATGAACACTGTTTATTACTGTGCATCCAGTAATAAAAGGATAAGGCTACTATTTATTGAGTGTCTTTGATGGGCCAGACACTGTCTAGGTGCTTCATACACAACATTTTTAATCCATTCCAACAACTGTGCCAGGTAGGTACTGTCACCTGTATTCAAAAATGAGGGAATGAAGAAGTGGAGAGGTTAGATGGCTTGTTAACACGAGAGTACTTCAGAAAGTTCATGGACAAATGGAATTAAAAGATAACACCAATCTTTCCATGAACTTTTTGAAGTACTCTGGTACTTGCCAGCACATAACTGAAACTCATCTGTTTCATTCAAAAACCATGTTCTTTCCAGTAAGCCTGCTGATCCCTTGAATATTAAGTGTACTCTTTTTTAATAATTATGCAACTGTGCCTCTGTAGGTATTACACACAATATCCTCTGATTATTTTGGTCTCTTATCAAATTTGTACATATACTACTATTACCAGATATTTTTTTTCTAGAGTTTTTCTATTTCGCATTTAAAGACATGGAAATTTTCATCCTGTTTTTCTTCATAATTTTCAGACAGACAAATTATTGATCGCTTTATTCGTTCTCACTGTGACACCGACAAGGGAAGAAATGAAAAAGGAAAATAGTTCAAATGAAGAAAATCTGAAAATCAATGGAAGTAGTAGGGCCTGCCTTGTCATTTTCGCAATAATCAAGGAAAAGTTAGATGCAAATTGCTCCAGACATGTTGTGATAGTCATGAATTTGTGTGTTATTTTTATTTTTATTTTAAACCATAAAAATCATTTAAGGCTACAAATTTTCCACTGAATGCAGCTTTAGCTGTATCCAATAGATTTTTATAGAATGTTCCCTCCCCCTTGCAGATACTTAATTTGTGGTTTCAATTTTGATTTTCTCTTTGAACCAGGGATTATGTGGAAGAGATTTCTTAATTTCCCAATAATTGGAAGATTTTAAAATCTTTTCACTGTTGATTTCTTTTTTGAAGGAATTAAAGCAAACCTGTGCTTTGGGAAATTTATCAGTTTTCTTTAATACCATTAATTAAGTATATGATTAATTTGTGTGTTTGTATGAATATAAGAGAAAAAGATCTATAGTTTATTATATGTTTTAAATCTCTTTTATGTTTGCCTAATTGTTTACTTGAACTGTCAAATTCTGGAAAAGGAATATTAAAAACATCTCATAATAAATGTTTTTGTCAATTTCTTCTTGTACTCTGGGATTTTTGCTTTACATATACTTCTGGCTGCTATATTATTTATTTTGCTAAGGTATGACTTATACAGAGCTTCTTCAGATATCAATGTTTTCTCCATTATATGTTATGCTTCTTTGGGCTGGTTAATTCTTTTGGCTTTGAATTGCATTTTAATTGATATTAATGTGAACATTCATTTTGAGTTTTTTTGTTCGTTTTGTTTTGTGCCTTTGCATTTGCTTAGTATATCCTTAATTTCCAGTCTTTCTTGGTATCTTTGTTTCAGTGTGTTTCTAGAAATACCTTATACCTAGGTTTTATATTATAACTAATATGACAGTCTTTGTCTTTTGACAGAATTTAGTCAGGACCCAGTAATCGTGATGTTTTACATACTTGGCTTTATGTTTTCTATTTTATTGTTTGTTTGCTACTTGCTATTTGTTTTGTTTTATTTTACTTTTCCTAATTTTCTTCTTTTTTCCCTCTACTGTTAGACTTTAAAATATACTATTTTTCTTTGTACTAGTAGTTTTTATAACATGTGGTTATTACTAAATTTGGATTTCTCCACCAATATATAAAAATGGCATGATTTCTGCTCACTGTACTATCTACTTTCCCATTCCTCCCCTCCCCACTTACTGAGAAGACACCTTTTATTTCTTTGTTCCATGTTGTACTTCCCACTCCATCCCTCGTTTGTGCTCTTAGACATTTACACACACACACACACTCACTCACACACACTCTCTCCTTTGCTAGCTGTTGGCTCTGGTCTTCTTCAATTTGTGGGAGCCCATCAATAGGTTACATGGGTTGGCCATCCCTCAGGTTGGGTCAGTCCACTGGGTTCTCTTGGGCCAAGGAAAACAAGCTTCAGGGGAAGGCTGGCCCATTTCTGTTTAGTGGATAAACAATGAGGGAGCTGGACTAACGGAAGGAGTACACTCACCTGCTGATGGGCAGGACAGCGTCTCATCCTGCCTCTGTTCCTCCAGGTAGGGGAGAGACGGCTCTTTCTCAGCTGCACAGATTGGCAAAAGTTCATTCCACGATTGTACCCCACCCCACCGCAGGGCCACCAGGCTTAAGCACATACCCAAGAATCACGAGCAACAGTGGATAGTGTGGCCCTACTGGAAGGAATCATCTCATGTCTGCCCATCTGGGGCCCATCAGGGAACCTTCAAGTCTGAGGTCTTTGCCACAGGCTCCAGCCGAGGCAGCTTTCTCCTGCAGTCCTGAACGGACTGCTCCAGCCCAGCACCAGGGCTCCAGACCTCCAGAGAACATGCAGCTACAGACACACCCCAGTCCCCATCACTAATGCTCAGGTTGTCATGAGGCTGGGGAGAGAGAGTTGAGCATGGGTAGTCAAAACAGGCTTTCAGTCCTCCATCTACTCACCATGAAAAGGCTTTTCTATGGCCATTCTGTCAAATACCGCTCGTCCATTCTCTGCTTCACCCCTGTTTCCCAGGAAGTCCTGTGGAGGCACCTCTCCTTTCCCCCCTTTCCTGAGTAACAACCACCAGCAGGACACATGGAGAGGTGATGCACCTTCTAAGTTTCCCAGCAGCAGTGAGGGTTTGTTTTTTTATGGAAACTGGTTTGGACCTGTCCTCCTTTCTGCTTCCCCTTTGTACCAAAGCAGTAATATCCCAACCATCCCTCCTCCAGACAGGGATGGTTTTCTACTTATCAGCTCAGGTTTCCTGCACGTCCCCCCCCCCCCCACCTTTGCAGTTTGGGGCCAGCACTGGAGCATCAAGCTGCTCCTGTGCCTTTCTCAGAGGGCTGGGAACTGCAGCAATAGCCATGCAGGAGCTCTGCCTGGACGCTGTTTGGTGTGTGCAGTGTGCAACTTCCTGGTTATCCTCACAGCACCTGCTGCAAAGCAGAGCTCCATACTCCAGTGGGCCCTGAACCAAATATCAACAGATGAGTGCCCCTTCATCCAGTAAATATTCATAGAGCACCTACTATGTGCCAGGCATTGTTTTAGGAGATGGGAATAATATACTAGTGAAATATAGACGTGGAGCTTCATTGGGCTGGATCACAGACCCCTCTGCCACGTCTTGTGCAGGTCATGAGTCAGGTATTTGAAAAAAGATTCTGGTGGCCGATAACAGGATAGACATGCCTTCTTCTGATATGAGCTCTGCAGCCAGTGGTTAGAAGCCCTTGTCTTACATACCAAAAGTACACAATAGTGGCAACAAGCCAAGGAGTACATGGGAGCTCATGCGCACTAACACTACTCTTATATAATTCGTTTACAATGGATGTGCTGAATCACACACAGCCAGATATGAGGCAAGGGGGCCTGACTAAACTAACTCCAATTTCCTTACAAGCTTAAACTCTAGAGGGGCCACCGAGATACTCCTACTGAGGAGGCATGATTTAGCTGAGACTTGAGGAGGAGGAGGAGGAGCCAGCCATGTGAAGGGATGGAGAACAGCAAGACAAGGGCCTCAAGGTAGGAAAGGTCTTGAAGTCTTCTAGGAACTGACAGAAGGCAGAGAGGCTGAAGCATAATGAATTGGTTGGGGCCAGGGACCAGGGGACAGTCATACAAAGGGAGGTCAAGGAGGCAGGGGTCCGATCTTGGCCTGAATACTATTGTATTCCTGATAGCACAGACTCATGTTCTAGTTACTGCATTCCAGAATATTCAGTACATTTCTATTGATTCAAGCTGTGGATCACCTGTGAACATAATCTGCTTTTATGGTAATCCTCTTCTTCAAACTTTGGTAGCAGTTTTGTGCAGGACTAGAGTTTTCAGTGACTGCAGACATATCTGTGGCTGAATCTTAAGCTTTCTACCTACCTCCACACCCTGGGAGTCCCTAATGGGATTCCTGACCTCCTAAAAGATTTTTTTTAAATCCTCATACATGAAGGGTGCCTCTTTGTGCTATGAAGTTCTATGGGTTTGACAAAGCATAGTGTCATGTATTCACCATTACAGTATAATATAGAATCATTCTATAAATGAAATGATATTAACCACCCTAAAAATCCTCTGTGCTCCACCTGCTCAATCCTCTGCTCCTCCCTTAAAGCTGCTGATTACTTCTTCAGAGATAGTTTTGGTATTCTGGGGGGTAGGACAGCCATTCAGAGCCAACATCACCTCCCTTGCTCTGGAGCAGACAGCCTATGGATGAGCATTGCCATCTGTCTGGATGCAGAAAATCATCCTACATACAGAGTTCTAGAACTTGTCAGACTGGCCACTCTAGAGCCAGAAATCCCACCTGTAAGTACGGTCTTTGGATGCCCTCTTTGACATACTTGTACTTTGAACTGTGGTAATTTGAACTGTTGGCCCCAATCCTTCATCTCTCCCGGTATCCACACTCTTGGCTGTGTGACCTTCCATCCCTCTCTCTTACGAGAAGTGGAATGTACTTCCCAGCCCCAACTATGAGCTTGGTTGTGTGACCCTTTGGCCAAAGGGATGTTAGCAGAACTAAACCTGGGCTGCCCACTGGTCCCAGTAGGAGGAGACACAGGCAAAGGAGAATCACCCCAGCTGACCTGACCCAGTGACCCCCAAAACGTGATTGAGAAATAAATGCTTTTTGTTGCATGCCACTGCAGTTAATGCAGCAAGAGCTAACTGATACAGGCACAGTATTTATTCAGATGTGACATCTCTGGAACCCTCAAAATGAGACGAAAGGCTGTGTAGAATCTGTTCTTTCCTTTAAAAATATTATGTTCTGTCACCACCAACCAATGTGTAAGTGTTTAAAAAGTGATTGTGTTTTAAAATAAGAGAGTGTGGTTGTGGTTCTTTTGTATTTTAAAGGCTGCCAAATGGTGAAGGCATTTTAAAGATTGAATACTTCAAAGGTTCTTGTGAGGCCAGTAGCCACTGCTTATTTTAATGTGCCAGAGGCTGTGAATGATTGCTTTAATCTGGTTCCTTCTCAGAGCAGATTGGCAAGACCAGATCAGTCATGCACCTGACATGAGTCAATTATGTAGTACTACTACCTCTGTTATTATATTTCAAAGAGAGTAGTTTTCCACACAGATAATGATTCTGAAATTTCTTCTCTTGTGGTATCCCCTGATGTCTCTTTGATTCTTTCTACTCTCCCAAAAAACTTCCCCCTCCACATACTCTCTATTAGAACAAGTACATAGAGCAGATGTCTATGCTTTCCAAAAGCATCTGTTCTTTGCTTTTAACCTTGTTAAATCAAACTAAAATTTGGCCTGACGCCTCCAGGCTCACATACTTGAGCTGTTACTTATAAACAGTAACCAAACTCAGTACATAAACAAACTGAAAACCTACCTGACTTAGAGGTTAGGTGACAATAGGTGGGTCTCAGCCAATCACAGCAGCCGCACTGCAACCATGCACAGGTGGCCAGCTGTTCAAACTGTGTTCAGATAAGGCAAGCACCAAGCTCTAACCAGCCCAGCTGTTCCCGCACCTCCTTCTGTCTTCTGTCGCTTCCCATTTTTAGTCTATAAACCTTAACTGGCCATGCAGCAGCCACAGAGTCCCTCTGAATCTGTTTCGATTCTAGGGGCTGCTCATTTGCTAATCATTCTTTGCTCAGTTAAACTTTGGTAAATTTAATTCATGTAAAGTTTTTCTTTTAACAACCTCTTGAGGAAACTGTTATTTAAATGTGGTTAAACTCGTTCTATTTGGTTTTAAAAATGCTTTTATAAATGGAAGAGTAGAAAACATCACTTTAAACTGAAACTGTAATAATTTATAAAATAAAATAAAATTCAGGGGTTACATGAGGTTGAGTTTTCATTGTGTGCTAAGATGCTCCTCTCCGTGCAGGAGGTGTGTAAGCCAGAAGCAGCCCTTCCTTACCCTTGGCTGCACAAGAGAATGACCTGCAGAGATTTTAAAAATCCTGATACTCAGGCAACCGCTCAGACAAATCACATCAAAAATTCTGGAGATGGAACCCAGGCAGCAGTACGTGTGAACGTTCCCAGGTGATTCCAGTGAACAGCAAAGCCTAAGAACCACTGAACTAGTGGAGTGATCCAATTGGCAAATTGCACTTGCTAAGTAAGTTGGTAGTTTCGTCAAGGTCTACACAGAATCCGCCACATTTGCTTCAAATGATGGGATGTAAATGAAGGAACTACCTACTGAGGACATAAACAGGGGTAAGCCTCCCACAGACTAGCAACAGAAGGAAGCTGTTACTACCACTAGGCCTGAATGGACAATAGGACGGGAGCCCAGTGAGGGCCAGTACTGGAGAGAAGCCCCCTGCCTTGGAAGGGACGGAGCCACTGCCAAAGACATGACACAGGGAGAGAGGTGGAAGAAATACCTCAGCCTCGCTTCTGATATAATCTGGCCTCCTGGCAATGGCTCCCATTGTTCCAGGAAATCCAAGGTGTATGACTATGACAATTTCAACTTTATCCTTCATTCAATGTTTATTTAAAAATATTTTTAAAAAGTCTTTTGTTCCACTGGAGCTGGGATACACTTCTGTCCTGTCGGTGGACATCCAAACTCGAGACTCTTCAGCTTTTGGTGATTCCAGGATTCACGTCAGCAGCACCTCTGGCTCTTAGTCCTTTGGCCTTGAACTGAGAACCAGACCATTGCCTTCCCTGGTTCTGAGGCTTCTGTACTTGGATTGAGCCACGCTACTGGCATCCAGTTTGCAGACAGTCTATGATAGGACTCCTCAGCCTTCACAATCACGCTGAGAAAGGCATTCATTATAAGAGACTGACCTTTTAGCCCATACGGCTGTTGTCTAAAAGCTCCAGCAAGAATTTTAAGTTGGAAAGCATCAAGGCACACTCTAAGGGCAAAGCAAGAAGGCCCTTGACAGATGCTGGCCCCTTGATTTTGGACTTCCAGGCCTGCTGAACTCTTCTTTTAAGCAACTATCTGTCAACTGATGCTGCTTCAAATAGGAGGAGAAAACAGAAGAGGAGGAGGAGGAGCAGAAACAGGAGAAACAGGAAGAGGAAAAACAAGACCATTCGAGTCTGTAATGTAGTCGTGTCTTAGCTTACATGAGGACCTCAGACCTCAGAGTTCCATGCAGTCACCTACTCTGGGAGCCAGTCTCATGATCCCTTACCCTGGATTTTATCTCTCTCAGTGCTGAACTTCCCAAAAGGAAGCCAAATGCCAAGACGTAAAACCAAATATTACTGTTTCTTCTTGTGAGCTTCTCTAATAGCTCACAAGAGGAAATGTAAAGGAATCCTGCGGCACCAACACTTCTGGGTTAAGAGTGAACATCACAGTGGGAAGCACAGTGCCTGGCATACAGTAGGTGCTCAGTCATCTCAGGCAGCAGAACGTTAAGCAGAGCTTTTTCTTGACGCTGAAATTAAAAAATGGGGGTCAAAGCCAATTCTAAAAAGGGCAAGAAATATTTGGGTCAGACGTCAAATCGAGGGCACCTATGAGGTTTCCAAATAAACCCATTTTCTTCAAATACCTTATCCTCCTTCCCTATCATAGATAAAAAGGCAAAAAAGTGGTAAGAAGGGGCCATTGAGATCACCATGGTGGTGGGGAGAGGTTATGTTCTCTCGCCTGCTGGGAAGAATAGAGAGGTCTATTTCTCTCCTTCCTAACACAAGTGACATAGAGGTACCTCAATGGAATCACTTGTCAGATTGGGGATACCTGGCAGAAGGGAAACCTGTCCCCTTATTCCTTGCCTGAATGCTTGTTGAAATGGAAACTAGTAGGTTCACTGTGGGGCTCCTATCAGAGTGTAGCATGGTGAGAGATTCTTATAGAGCTTGAAGTCGTGTCCCCTGGAGTTTTGTGCCTGTTTCTTCATAAAATAGCTAAGACAGGATGCCTGCTGAGGCTACCATGGGATAGTGTGCCTGGGAAAAACAATATGGAGAATCAAACAACCACAGACTCCCCCCAATAAAATTATCCATAAAGGATTTTGCCAAGAGTACAGAAGAGGCTTCATTAATTCCTGGGACTCCTCGTGAAGACACTTGGAAGTAGGAGGAGTAGACAGAATCCTTGGAGACACCATGCTAGGCAGTGAGTGTTGGACCCTCATGGGACCAAGCAGTGATGTCATTCCTCTCTGGAGGAGCCCTCACCGACTTGGAGGAACACAGTGAAGCTCAAAATCACCACAAGAAGATAAAACAAACTGACTTTGCAGACAGCACCATATTGTGAGAGACAATTAGTAGGAGGTGAAACCAGGTCAAGACAAAGCAAGACCAGGGAAGACTTCATGCCGTCAACAGATGACCAGTTATATGATAACTATGCTTTCCCTGTCTTCCCACCTGCTCCCCTTCCTCATCCCACAACTAGGAAAGAAAAGGCACAGAGGAAAGATGCCAGAACCAAACCACTCCCTCCTTTACAAGGTATAGTGTAGGAGGAGAAATGGATTCACAGACACTACCCGTCTTTACATGAGCCCTCTAAAGACACATGCATAGGTTATGCTGAGATAAGGGAAAAAGAAAGAAGAGGTTTAAATCTGATATGAAACTGTAGTTTTGAATAGGCTTAGACTTTTAATAACGTAGGGAAACTGAAAAAAAGCATGGGATCTTCTTAAGATATTAGTAAGAGAATGAAAAGGCATATTTGACATAGTACAATTGAATTCAGGGATCAGAAAATAATAAAACTGACTTATATCCCACTGAAGTGAGACTACTTAATAAATTAATTATGTATTTGAATAAATGAGTGAAATATGAGTGCACAAATCCATGAATAAGTAAATGGCAACATGGAGGAAAACTTTTTTTCTTATATTAGCCTTTTTTCAGGTATCCATTTTAGAAGTTGCTAGAAAGCAATAACATATTAGTTATTACTGTTCTGTGAACCCCACAGCATTAATGAATGCTCTTCTATTCTCTAGAAAATAAAAAAATAAAAGTCTTTTGTGCCAGACACCATACTGTACTAGATACAGAAATGAAAGACACAATATCTATTAAAGATTTAAGTCCTATAAATATAGAAATATAGAAATGGGAAACATAGACAAGTTTGCAAGTGTAATGAAATCTATTATTTTACCAGCCCAGAGCAGTGTATCTCACTTTGTCAGGCATTCCCCATCCCCAACTCCAGCCATGTGGTCTGATGTCAGCTGAAGACTCAGGGTGCCCTGCCTGGGCGGTTACCCTACAATATAGTACCTCCCTTCTCTGCCCACAGGCGGGGTTCAGCCCTAGGATTTTCCTCAGTGGGGACGTGCGTAGAGCACTCTTTCCTCTGTTGTTGTGAGGCTGTAAGACACATCCAGAGCTGCCTGTGGTCTTCCTTCCAACCTCACAGACACAACCAACTGCAGAGAATAGAGGCATGAGAGAGGATGCATGAAGGAGAGGAGAGCCCTGATGAGACTGGGGTGCCTGTTCTGAGACCAACTTCACCCTTGGACATGTACAGTTCATTTCTCCACTTGACTAAAGCTGGGTAGAGCTGGATTTCTGCCACTTGTAATCAACAGAGTTCTAGCTAATACAGAAAGAAATGTCAATAAAATCTTAAGAGAAGTATCAGAGAGCCATGTGTAGCGTGCTATGGGATTTCTGAGGAGGCTTGCAAGCTACAAATCAAAAATTCTCATGCCCCCTTCTTGGGTTCAGTCATTTGCCAGAACAGCTCACAGAACTCAGGGAATTACTTACTTACATTTACCAGTTTATTATAAAGGATATTACAAAGGATACCGATGAGCAGCCAGATGAAGTAGTAAGTACATAGGGAAAAGCATGCTGGAAGGGGTGTGGGGCTTCCATGTCCTTTCTCATGCCTCCACCTGTTCAGCAACCTGGAAGCTCTCCAAATCCAGTCCTTTTGGGTTTTTATGGAGATTTCATTAGGTAGACGTGATTGATTTCATCACTGGCCATTGATAATTAACTCAACCTTCAGTCCCTCTCCCCACTTGCGTGGTGGGGCTGAAAGTTCTAACTCTCTAATCACAGTGGTTGGTTCCCCTGGCCACCAGCCCCCATCCTGAGGCTATCCAGAAGCCTCCCCCTCCCCCATCAGTCATCTCATTAGCATGCAAAAAGACACTAAAGATTCCAGTTAGGAGCTGTGCACCGGGAAACTGGACAAAGACCAAACTATGTGTTTCTTATTATAAATCATAATATCACAAAGGGCTTGGCAGGTAACCTAAATGAGGGAAGTGGGCCGGGAGTGAGACCATAGGGCCTGGTGAGGACTATGGTGACATGAAGGGTGTCTGCCGTGTTTAGACGGGGCTGCTGCAGTCCTCTCCAGCTAACTGTCACCCTGTTAGAATGGATCAGTCATGTAGGATATCAGGAAAATTCACTTTTTTGGATGTATAGAGCTATAGATTTTAACAAATGCATAGAGCACTATATCCGCCATGACAGTCGTGATACGAAAAAGTAAAATCCACTCTAAAACTCGCTCATGCTGCTCCCTTGTAGACAGTCCCTTCACCCCAGCCACCCGCAATGACAGGTCTCATTTTGATCCCCATAGTTTTTTTTTTTCTCGGATGTCATATAAATGGAATCATACAATAGATAACCTTTTGTATCTTCTTTAATTTGGCAAAATGAATGTGATTTTTAGTTGTTGTGTGTAATCTATAATAACTTGTTCCTGTTTATTGTTGAGTACGGATGTACCACAGTTTATCTGTTCACTGGTCAAAGGACATCTGGGTTATCTCCAGGTTTTGGCAATTATAAATAAAGCTGCTATAAGCATTCAGGTACAGGTTTTTTGTGAACACACATTTTCATTTCTCTTGAGTAAGTACCTGGGAGTGGGATTGCGATGTCATAAGCAAGTTTAACTTTTAACCATTTTGCATCTCACCAGAAACATATGAGAGCTACAGTTGTTCCACATCTACTTCAACAACTAGTATAGTTAATATTTATTCATCGCGTTGTGGTTTTAATTTGCATTTTCCTAATGAAAATGATGAGAAACCTTTCATGTGCTTATCTACCACCTGTATATCTTCTTTGGGGACGTGTTTATTCAGATCTTTTGCTCCTTTTTTTCAATTGGGTTGTTTGTATTCTTATTGTTGAGTTTGGGGTTTTAATTATGTTAATATACATTCTGGATACAAGTTCTTTGACAGAAATGTGATTTGTAATTATTTTCTCTCAATCTGTGGCTTGTCTCTTCGTTATCTCAACAGTGTCTTTGATAGGGTAAAAGCCAAAGGTCACAAAATTTTCTTCTCTGTTTTCCAGAGTTTTATAGAATTTGGTTTTACATTTAGGTCTATGATCCATTTTGAGTTGAAATTTGTATAAGGTGTGAGGCACAGGTTGAATTTCAACTCATTTTATTTTATTGTTTTGCATGTGTATGTCTAATTGTTCCAGCACAGTTGTTGAAAACACTATCCTTTTTCCATTGAATTGTTTTTGCATCTTTGTCAAAAAACAGTTCACTATACTTATGTGGGTTTATATTTAAAGTCTATTCTATTGATCTATGTTTCTGTCCTTTCACCAATCCCATACTGTCATGGTATGATGTTTCTTTATTCTTGATGATATTCCTGAAGTTGATGATATTCCTGAAGATATTGTTCTGAAGTTTACTTTGTCTGATATTCATGTAGCTATTCAGCTTTCTTTTTTTAGCTTTAGTGTGTTACCTCTTTTTCCATCTTTTTCCTTTTAACTCATTTATGTCTTTAAATTTAGATAGCATATGAGGGTACTTCAAAAAGCTTGTGAAAAAATGGAATTAAAAGATAATATGAATCTTTCCATGAACTTTTTGAAGTACCCTTGTATAATTAAGCTTGCTTTTTTTTATCCAATCTGACAATCTGTCTTTCAATTGATGTGCTTTGGCCATTCACAGTTAATGTAATCATTGATATGGTTGGACTGCCATCTTGATACCTACTAGTATTTTCCATTTATTCTTGTCAGAAGTTGAGCTGTGTTTGATGTTTGTTGTTGCTATGTGTCTTAGTTCATTCAGGCTATAACAAAATATCACCAACTGGGAAGCTTATAAACAACAGAAATTTATTTCTCACAGTCTGGAGGCTGAGAAGTTCAAGATCAAGTCACCAGGAAATTTAGTGTCTGGTGAGGGTGTTCCTGGTTCATAGATACCACCTTCTTGCTGTGTCCTCACATGGTAGAGGGGTGGAAGAGCTCCTTTGGGCCCATTTTTTTAAGACACTAATCCCATTCATGAAGATGGAGCTCTCATGACCTAATCACTTTCAAAGGACTGATACCATCACCTTGGGATTAGGATTTCAACATATGAATTTGGAATGGACAAAGACATTCAGTTTACAGAACTATGATTACCCTCAGTGCACCGCAGCCTTTATATTCCTCTATCAATACCTCGTGTTTAAGGTAGTGACTCGTTTTCCAGAGGATTTTTCTCCATGTCTGCTCTGTCCAGAGCTTAGGTCTTTCCAGTGCACCTCAGTGTGGTTACGTCTCCACACTCTTGTAATTCTCCCAGCAGTATTTTATTGTTGCTGCTCACTCAATGCTTGCTAGTGCTGGGTGGGAGTTTTCTTTGTTGTTCTGGGTAAGCCTTATTTTTAAGCAGGCCTTGTGTTCTTGGGTCTCAGGGTACGGCCTTCTCGAGGCTCTCCCCCAGCTGTAGTTCTGGGCCCAGCACTTATTCCTCTCTCTCCCACATGAGTAGATGGTGTTTTCTGTTCCTTCCCTAGCAGCAGTGGGTTGTCACCTATGCCCTACAGGTGATGGTATTTCCCTTCCCCTTGCAGATTAATGCTTTTGTTCATGGGAGGGAGAGGGGCGCAGGAGAGGCATCTGGGTAAGATTTTCTGCTCCTCCTGCAGTCCCTGCTGTCCCTAAAGCCTGTACCATGGAAGAAGTTTTCTGGTAAGGTTCAGCAGTCCCATTTGTGAGTTCCTAGCGGGGTCCATGGAGAAAATCTGCAAGATGATGTAAACTCCCCTGTATCTGCAGCCTCACTGGGTTCCATATTCTCTCTATCAAATTGTTAAGTTTCTTGCTGAATCTTTCTTTCTGGTGACCAGCCACTTCTGTCTAAGGTAAGTAAATGACAGTGTCCCATCTCACCCCGCAGGTACTTGTGTCAGCTTAGATCAGGTGTCTCTGTGACTTCAGCTCTCTGATGGGCACAAGAAAAGCTGTGAACCTACAGTTTGTTCAGTTTTCTGTTGTTGTTCTTGTGAGGGTGGAAATCATATTCTTTCTGGCTCTCTAGATTCCTGAGCAAAAACCAAAAGTCAGAAATACGATTTTTATTAGAAATCTTCTGTGTTCTAACAGTTTCCAACTAATTCAAATTAAAAAGAAATGTGAAAGTCAAAACACATCTTGGATATGGAGTGGCCAATGGTGTCCCTCTGTGACCTCTGCTCCCAGGGTACTGCCACATATCAATTTGTGCCAGTTTGTGGCCAGATCTCTAGACCTATTGAGTCAAATTGAAGGTGTAAGTCTTGCACAAAAGTCTTTTCTTATTTACTAATTTTTTATAATAAATTGATGGATATAATTAATCAGTAATCAGTTATTAACTAATTTTCATTCTTTAAACATTTTTATTCTATTAGTTTAATTTTTATTATTTTTATAGTAACCATAAACCCCATAAAATACTTTGGGTAACATTTAATTAGAAACGTAAGGACCCATATGAGGAAAACCCATGAAACTCACTGAGAAACATAAAGCAAGTCTTGAGTGAATGAAGAGCTACTGCAGTCTCATACGGGAAGATTCTATATTGTAAAAATGCCACTTTTCCCCCAATAGACCTATCAATTTAATACCACCAGAATTTTTTCATGAGTGTTGTATGTGTATGTAAATTGACAAGACATTCTAAAGCTTATTTGGAAGGAATAAATATCAAGAATAAGAGGAAAATTTTGATAAAGACTATGGGTAATTAGAAGAATATTTTTCATACAAATATTAAAATGTAATATGAAGGGCCGAGCCCATGGCGCACTCAGGAGAGTGCGGCGCTGGGAGCGCGGCGATGCTCCCGCCACGGGTTCGGATCCTATATAGGAATGGCCGGTGCACTCACTGGCTGAGTGCCGGTCACGAAAAAGACAAAAAAAAAAAATTGTAATATGAAGTTGCTATACCAAACTATGTTACAGGTACAAAGAGAGATGAGCTGATTAATGGAACAAAAATAGGCTCCAGAGAAAGACTTAACTATATATGGGGACTTAGTATATGATAAAGGTGCCACTACAAAACAATGAGGAAAAGATGGCTTACTGAAGGAATTGATGTAAGAGTTCTGTACTGGATGATATTTCACATGCAGTATTTAAAATTAGAGCATCTCCACACTTTTTATAAAAAGTTAGGAGGGGCCATAGATAGATAGCTGTAGTGATGTTCAGAGGACCCCACACTTCAGGACAGAGAGCTGAGCTAGCCCATCTCAAAACAGAAATGGCTGTACCAGTTACTGACCCTGAAATCTCAGAGGAGTCACAGACTCTTGGGGTTTTTTTCTTCCTGTGTACACGAGGATTACAGCACTCAGGGATTATCCCAACGATTAAGTAGATGAAGTATGTGGGAGCGACTGGCACACTGGGAATGCCGTTCATCCATTCTTCAACCACAGCAGGCAGAGTTCTAGGCTCTGGGGATTCATCAGGAAAAGAGATAAATTTACATTCATGGTGTGAATATATAGTATGATGTTGCATTGAGGAGTATGAAGAAAACTGCAGCAGGCTGCGGGGGTAGCGAGGCCTGAGGGCCTGCTGTTAGGTGGCATGGTCTGGGAAGGCCTGACTGTGCAATGGCATGGAACCCAGTCCTGGGAGACAAGAGCAGAGGGAAGAATCTTGTGGCTGTCCGAGGCAAGAGCCTACCTGGTGGAGGGAGCGAGTGCAGGAGCCCCGCACGTTCTAAGAGAAGGTCCATGCGCTCCCGGAGAAGAGAGGGGGAGCCCTAGAAGGAGAGGCCAAGCAGTAGGAGGGCAGACTGGGGAGTGCCTCTGAGGCCTGGGAATGTCTTTGGATTTTACTTTAAATGAGATGAGAAGCGTGGCAGGGTTTTTTGGTAGAGGATTGACATTATCCACCTTCTGTTTTAAGAAGATCACTCTCTACATAGAATGTATTGAAGGGAGGCATAGGCGAGAACAGGGAGACCAGTTAGGAGGCTACTGTGAAGTCCAGGTGAGAGACATGGGTGGCCTGGGCTAGGAGGTGCTGGTGGAGGAAGGGAGGACTGGTAGATTCTCAATGGATACACCATAGAAATAGAGCCCACAGGACTTGCTGGTGAACTCGGTGTGTGTTTGGGGGAAAGTGGGGTGCGGGGGAAGGTAGATAATGCCACGTGTTCTGCCCTAAGCTGTTCGAAGAAGGGAGTTGCCGTCTGAGATGGGGAAGGTGGTGAAGGAGCGGGGCTGGGGAATCAAGGGCTCAGTCCTGGATGGTAGGTGGCACCCAAATATGAGTTACGGTTATGATTGATTGTACCATGGCTGGGCAAGATGATAAGACAGTACTTTTATTTTTTAATAGAAACATAGTTGATTGTACATATCTGTGGGGTACAGAGTTGAATCTGTGGGGTACAGTTTTGAAAGTTCAATGCCCGTGTTCAATATGGGATGCTCCAATCAGGGTAATTAGTGTATTCAGCACTGCACAGGAATTGTTTTCCACGGCCCTTCACCAGTTCCTCCCTTACCCCCCACTTCTCCTCCCCCTTTCCCACCTCTGGTAACCTCAGTTCTGTTCTCTCCTTTTGAAAGCTCAATGAATTATTGTGACTGTTGTATCTTTATTTCTTTCTTTGTTTATTCTTTTTAGCTCCCACTTATGAGTGAGGGCATGCAGTATTTCTCTTTCTGTGCCTGCCTTATTTTAGTTAACATAATTTTCTCCAAGCTCTTCCATGGCAGAATTCCATTCTTTTTTATGGCAGCGTAGTATTCCATTGTGTTTACCACATTTTCCTTATCTGGTCATCTGACGATGGCCATTTAGGTTGGTCCCAACTGATGAGAGTACTTTTAATATCAGTTATCTTCCTGTCGTTCACTCCCTGACATTTACTCCCCTCCCCCTCACTTATGTGAACATTGATTATCTTCACATGTGATGGGATTAACATGCCTGGGGAGGAGTGGAGAGAGAAGAAACCTGCTCTGGTTCTCCAGCTACAAACCCTGGCACAGACAGTGGAAGGCAAGCCTCCACCCTGGGTAAACACGACTGCATTGGCTGCTCCCAGCAAAGAAAACAGCACAATTTTCTTTATGAGGCATCTTCTGATCACTAGTGATTTCTCCAGGGGACTGAGTAGACATGATTCTAATCCGAGTAAAGGAGTACCTGGAGGTTTTGCTGTCTGAAACCATGAACTACAGAGGCAAAAAGAGCAAATTCTGCTTTGGGAAGATCAGAAACATCTCATGTTCACAGGTAAGAAAAAAATTATCTTCATTCCTTGCTTTGTTTTACTCTCATAAAATTTTCTAGAATTCCATGAGATTGGGGTACAGGCAGAGAGCTCTTTGCTGTAAAAATGGGTAGTATAAGGCAACCATTTGCGTTGTCAAGGCAGCAGGCTCTGCTCCTCGAGGAAGGCTGGGGGAGGCTTGTCCCATTCATGGTGGAGCCTCACCACCCCGCCCCAGCCTGGCGCCAGCAAGGGTGCACAGCAGTGCGTCGGGCTCGGTTGTTTAACAGGCTGTTGCTATGGAATTTCGTCCCTGTAATCAGAGCCTCTGCCTTGATAACTGTGCACAAGAAAAAAAAAAAAAGAAAAAAAAAAACTAGAATTTGAGTAAATCCTGAGAATATCATGAGGGCTTTTGATGAATATAAAATTAAAGCTCTTCCAGAAGCGTTAATTGAATAAAAAGAACACTATTCAAAGAGCTGTAAGGACATCCCGAATCATTTGAAGATACAGACTCTACAGTGCATTATCTTAAAATCTGGTTAATTAAGGCACTAAGTGTCATTTCAAACATTCTGACTTCAGTGTACTTTATATTTAAGTTTCTGTCTAATTTTCTTGTTTTCCTGGCCTTTAGGCGTGTATTTTTTTCTTCTCACATTGCTCTATCGTGAATCTTTTATTTTCCATGTTAGCAGGAAAATAAGATCTAGAAAAATTCCAAACCAGTCTTTCAACCCATCCTTCTGAGTTGCCAAGTGTTGATGAACTGCGGTAATTAACAGTGATCCATTTCTTCTGAAGGAATTGAGCTAAAACATGCTCTTAGCTTGACAGAAGAGTTTTTGACTGTCAAAAGAAACAAATTATAAACATGATACTAAGTTATTATTAAGATTGACAAACAGTGCACTTAAAAGATTGAGTTACTGCTATTTCCCCAAAGAAGGTAAAAGAAACCATTAAGTTATGGTCTTGTGAAACCACAATTACCAGGCAAGATCTTTTTGGCTACAAGTCATAGAAGATGCGCAATGTCTTTAAGAATTTAGAAAATTGATTACCTGATAACATAAATGTGGTGATGGAGTTCTCCAAAGCTGGTTAATTCATCGTGTAATTGAAATGAAATGCTCTTTCTATCCTCACTGTCTGGGATTTTGCCCTCACATTTGTCCTGGTTGCAAGACGGCTGCTGCGTCTCCATCCAGAGGCCACATCTGAGGCAGGGGAGGAGCTCAGTTTTTTCTCTCTCTCTTTTTCTTTTTAGGAACATAGAAACCTTTCCTAAAAGCCACCCTGTGGATTTTCACTCATATCTGTTGTGTCACAGCACGTGACTAAACCCAAACCAGCAAGGAGAGTGGGTTACAATGGTTGTCTTGGGCCATCAGTTTACCTCGAGACTAGGATGACACCCTTCCTCTCACGAAGGGCACGACCCCCCAACACCTACGTGAAGGCAGAGTCTATCCATTGGGGAGACGGGAGCAATGGCGCTGGCTAGACAAGCACAGGCAGCACAACGTCTTCCATGACACCTGCTCCTGGCTTCTTTCTCTCCCCCTAGCTGCTCCTTGTAGTCCCCTTTGCTTCCTCTGCCTGTCCTCTAAGTATGGGGATTGCTCAGGAATCCAGGGGCCTGGGCCCGCTTTTCTTCTCTATGTGTGCTCCGTGCTTGAGAAATCTCATCTGGTCCTGTAGTTTCAAATGCCACCTACAGCCCCAGCCTCTCCTCTGAGCTCTACATGTGGACATGTAACTGCCCACTTGACATCTCTACTTTCAGAAAATACCATGTCCAAAACAGAACTTTTTATATTTTCCCAAACCAGCAATTTCCCAGGTATTCCTATCTTAGTAAATGACACCTCTGTCTGCCCAGTTGTTCAGGACAGATGCCCTAGAGTCAGCCGTGATTCTTACCTTCCCTGCCTACCCGTCATAACCACTTTCCTTTTGTTCAACATGGGTACTAGCAAGCTACTCCAAGGGCCCAGCTCATAGCAGATGCTCGATAAATATTTGTTGAAAGTTCATTGGATGTATTGGTGGAGTCCATTCCTTGACTGAAGAGTGGAAACATGGAGGTTAGAAAGAGAATGAGGGTCATAACGTGTGGCATTCTGATACAGGTGCTCATTCTGGGATGGATTGAAGGCAACATGTACTATACTTTCTAAGAGGCATATGCCATTCTCTCTTCCTGATTCAAATATATACCCACCCCTTTTTTTTTTTTTGGTGGCTGGCCAGCTGGGGGATCTGAACCCTTGACCTTGGTGTTACAAGGCTGTGCTCTAACAAACTGAGCTAACTTGCCAGCCCTACAACCCATCTTTTGACAGGACTTTCATGAGCACCAAAGGAGTGGTTGAGATAGACTCCTACAATTTACTTACAGCTTCTCACAGATTCACTGTCATCCAGAATTCTGCTGGTGGCAATGCCATATTGGATGGCACAGGGCACAGGGAGGGCCCAACGTGAATTGAAATTGTAGTGATCATCTGGATTTTCTCTCAGTAAGGCTTGTGATCAGCAACTGCTGAAATGGAGAGCTGAGGGACGTTGTTCTTGTCTTTCCCATCATCGATGATGCTGATGGCCATGATGTTGGGAAGATGGAGGTGTACATCTGTCAGCTACTGCTCTGTAACAAGCACCTACAAAATCTTGGTGGCATACAGCAATGAGCATTTATTTCACATGTATCTGCAACTTGGCTGGAGTGGCTCATCTAGGCTGGGGTAGTTCTCCAAGTTGCTGATCTGGCTGGGTTTGTCAGAGGTGACCCACATATATTCATTCTGGACCCAAGGAGCAGTAGCTACCCAAGGGAGGCTCTTCTTATGGTTATGACAAAAGCACAGGAGAGCAAGTGGAAACTCTTAAAGCCTGGGCTCAGAATTGGCACACTGCCACTTCAGCCAATTAGTCAAAGCAAACTGCAAGATCAAACCCAAATTTAAGAGCAATACATGATGCCTTTTGTGGGAGGATCCACAGAGTTACAAGACAAACAGCATGGACACAGGGAGGGTGACGAATTTGAGCAATCCTTCAATCTGCCTCCGCATGTACTTCCCATGAAAGAAAACAGAAGAGAAATTCTGGGCTCAGGTTGAACTGCATTTCCCTCTGTTCCTGGCTGCTTCTCACTGTAATTCAAATGACATGTTATGGTCCCTTTGGAATAGACTACCGGATACAGGTTCCATCCCTCCCAAATCCATTTGTTATTTATTGAGTAATGCCTGGACTACTTTCCAGGCTGGTGCCCTGGGTGTTGATTCCTCTAGTACGGTTGTTAGGGAAACATTTCATTTCACATCTGCTTACACAATTTGCTGTCTCTCTAAAATAAAAAAAATTTTTTAATTTTAAAAAAGGAGAGAGAGAAGCTCTTACTCCCGTGGCTGTAAAGGATAATGAGTAATTTATTCAGAGCTATATACAAATCAGACTATCGTCTTCCAGACAGAATCAATAATATAATTTTAAGCCCACACACATTTACAAATGCTAACACTTCAGCGCAGCTGGGTTGCCATGGGCAACCAGGGCATGCCAGCTTGTGATCTGAAAACAGGCTGATGTGTCCCAGCCTACAGCACAGTGTGCAGACAGAATGCAAGGGAGCTCTGATCTGGCCGCCAACAAAGGCAGCCCTGTGATGGTTTGGATTAGTTCTTGTCTGAACTACTTAGCTTTGTTTAAACTCCTATTTGCACAGGACTTCTTCAATATCCCTTCTGTGTCTGTGTTTTAAGTAGGTGCGAGGGAAAAGGGGCTGTAGGGTGAGAGCAGGTAAGGAGGAGAACTCCACCCATGGCTCCTGGTGGTCAGAGCAGCCAAAGGTGGGCTCGGGTCTGCAGGCGAGGGGGCTGGGCTGCTTGGTAAACTGGAAAGGTGGGCCCAGTGGAGCTTTCCAGTGAGGGGGCCTGATGGGTTGATGGGAACTGACATATGTTATCTGGGAAGGGGAAGGATCTGGAGGCAAATAGGGGACAGGTAGTTCCCAGTAAAAGGACTGGGGAGAGGGGAGAGTGCACAGGAATGACCCAGGATGGCTCCATTTAGATACATCAATACAAACCTAATCCATTCTCAAAGGAGCCTAAATTATGGGATTTCCTGGTGAGATAGTCACTGACATTCACAAGGACCATGAAAACATTTAACAAAAAATTAGGGGATTTAAAAAAAATAGTTGTCTGGTATGATCACTTTTTGACCTGTCCCCACCCACGCTGGACCTAGTCTTGGTCAGATACAAAGAAGAGCAGACCGATAGATTCACCTGGGCTCTATCTCACACCCACCACAGAACCAGCGCAGCCTTGACCTATAAGGAAGGCTTCTACCTCAGTTTACACGTCTGTTGCAATGGGGAGGTGCCTTGGGTGGGAGCAATGTGGTCAGAAGTCTTAGGCGAGACCAGGGTGGCCAAGAGACTTGAAGGCCTGGGGTCTGTTGGGTTGGGGTGGGAACCCCTCAGGAGAGTCTGCAAAGTGCTGTAGAGAAACTGTAGAAGGCATCTTGGAGATCACATGGTTCAACCACCTCATTTTACAGACAAGAAAGTAAAGGTCACAGAAGTTAAATGATTTGCTCAAGTTCAGAAAACCAAAGAGAAGCAAGGGAGAGACAATGGGGGCACGACTGACCACAGGGCAGTGGGAAGCCCCTGGCCCCCAAGCAGAGGGTGGCATGAGGAAAGGAGGCTTCGAGAAAGTAGACCTGGGAACAAGAAGGATCATGGCGGAGAACAGCGAAAGTCAGGGAGACCCAGACACCACCCAGGTTGGGGGTCTTGATAACAGAGGACAAGGTGGGAGGAGTGGAGATTGAATGACTTCAGGACTGGGCGGATAAAGGGCATGGACTAAACTTCAGAGATGGGGCAACTGGTCAAATGGTGGTTACGTTTGCTGGAGAGTGGGGAGTGGAAAAAGTAGCAGGTGACTCAGGCTCAGAGGCTGGGCTGCTAACTGGAGGGTGGGGACATTCCTGGGGAAATGAGGCTGGAACAGCCTCCGGCGTGCTGAGATCCAGGAGCCAGCCAGACAACCAAGAGGAGAAATCCTGCAGCCAGCAAAGGCTGCCCTGGATCTTTAGGAACAAGGGGACCCTCACCCCCGAACCTCATGCCAGGGTGAGCCCTGAAGTCTCCAGCTCCAGGGCTTGCCTCTTGCTCTTACCTTCCTTTTCCTCAAATTCTCTGGTTGCATATTTTCCAATATCTGCTCCCAAGCTCTGATCCTTTCTTATTAATCTGGATTACTAACCTTGACCATTACCACTTGATGCTTGATTCCATATGCACATGGAGTTCAGTGATACCAGCATTTCTGAGTGAGAACGAGACACCCTCCAGCCCAGCCTGACCCAAGGACCCTTCCTGAGAAAGTTCACTCCACAGCATCCTCCATGGTGACACCCCCCATAGTTCTCCCTGAGCTGCAGACTTATTTTTCCAGTTGCCTGTTGGACCTCTCTACCTAGGTATCTCAAAAGGAGCTTCGATTCAACATGCTCCCAATGGAATTAATTATCTTAAGCTGCACATCTTCTTCCATTCCCCTTGTTTTTCTAATAGCCTCTCCCCCTGTATGTCAGCCGGAACCCTTCATCTTCCCCAGCCTCCACAGTCCTGGAAGTCTGCTATTTCATATGCCCACTGCTCGTCTCCTTTGCCACGACCTATCTTAGTCCAGGGCCTCTGCAGTTCTGTCCTGAACTGCTGCAAATGGTCTCTGTCCCTTCCTCTATCTCCTTCATGCTAAAGAATGGTCTTTCTAAGATGTCTTGCTGAGGCAGCTCTTCATTTTCTTAAGGATGAAAGCCAACCTCCTTAGTACAACGTGCACATTCCTTCAGGAGTTTTGGACCTTGTCTTGTTCCCCTCCCTGGCTGGCACTAGAACTTCCCCACGCTAGCTACTAGCAGCTCCACGACTACTTCCAGCGTCCAGTTCATTCCTCCCTCTGCACTGTTTTTCTTGCTCTGTTCCTTCCAAGAAGGCACAGCTCCTCTTGTCTGCCTGGAAAACTAATACTTATCCATCCAATGGCTTCTCCTTAGGGAAACGCCTCCCTACCTTGGCCTCACCAGCTGGAGTTAAGTGCTTCCTCTCTGTGTTGTTGTAGGGCTCCAGGGGCACCCTCTGACATGGCATTTACTGCAGTGTTAAAAGCACTGGCTTACCTGTCTGTCCTGTGTTTTGTCTTCCTCATCTCAGCATCAGGCATAATGTCTGGGATGGGTTATGAGCTTAATAATTGATGGTCAAAGCAAGAGAATGAGAGAAGAGATGACTGAGAAGTTTCAGCAGCGCTCTGCCACCATGCCCACACCAGAGCGAAGGGTCAGCTCCAGCTCCCAGTGCTGAGCAGAGTCTGACTCAGGACTAACCCACCCTCTGTGGACTAACTGCACCAGGATTGAGGAAACAGATTCTGCTAAACTGCGTAACGACTGGGATAGCGATAGTGATTAGAACCAGAATGGAACCTAGAGATTCATTAGGCCACCTTCTCATTTTAGGGACAAGGCTTAGAGGGCCATGCAACCAGGTCAAGTTCTCATGACCAAATAATGAGAAAACCACTGGAACACGGATCCAATCTAAAGTTCATTGGTCTTTCCCATACAAACCTTCTGCTTGCTGCAAATTGGTGGACTAATTCTTTTACTTAAACAATATTTTTTTCTGGTTACAAAACAAATGTTCATTATAGAAAAGTATAAATTGATTATATAGGCTCATTGTAGAAAA
Organism: Cynocephalus volans; assembly: GCF_027409185.1. Classification (NCBI taxonomy): domain Eukaryota; kingdom Metazoa; phylum Chordata; class Mammalia; order Dermoptera; family Cynocephalidae; genus Cynocephalus; species Cynocephalus volans. The sequence continues at coordinate 79,204,364 of NC_084466.1, read as the reverse complement.
TATACAGGGAAAAACAAAGAGAAAAAAAATAGGAACCACTGTGGACTCTCCACCAGACAGACAGTTAGTTCCTTCAGTTTGGCTTTGTGAATTGCAAGGAACAGAAACCCCCTCAAGGTGGCTGAAACCAAGGGGCTTTGAGGTGCGGACACAGGTGGAGTAACAGAGAATCCCATGGAAATCTTAGAACATGTCTCAGGACTGGTCCTTAATGAGGCTGGAGTGGGAAGTGGCTTTGGATTCAAAGAATATCTAGAGATCCAAGAACCCATAGCTCAAAATCTCTACTTTGGAGTCCTCTGCTCACATGACTCAGCTCACTCCAAGTATCTGCTACTTTATGTCCTGCCACTGTCCCCTGAACACTTTTCAAGTGTCCTAGTTTAAACACTGAGAGACAGACTCACACTGGCCAGCTCATCTTTTCAATAGTCCTCAGGTCGATGGACATCTTTTATCCCTCGCCCAGTCAGCTGCGGGCAAGGGTCAAGGGCACTTGGCCAACCTCTTGGGGCATAGGAGGAAGGAATGCTGGCATAAATAATAACAATAATAATGATGACAGCATGCGTGGAGCACCTCTATGTGCCTTGTACTGCTCAAAATACTGGACACACAGTATAGCATTTGCTTTACTTTTCACTCTGTGAGGTAGGCACTGTGTTCAGCAGCACTTCGCGGTTGGGGAGATTAAATACTGTCAGCCATACAACTGTGTGTCTGTACTCCACCACCCGAGGAAAAATGGCAGTACACCTGCAACGCTTCCATCTCCTGTCCTTCTCTCTCCCCATCAGTCCCCTTCCTGCAGAGGCCCGGTGCTCTCATGCAAGTGTTCCATGTTCCCAGATCATCCCTACTCCTCCTCCCCGCCCCCACCCGTCCAGATCCTGCTCCATGCACTTCACCTGCAGCTCTCCTCCCCCACCTTCACCTGGCCCCACAGAAGCCTGGTTTAGCTGTTTTGATGTCTGGGGCCTGCCATTAGTAGAGGGGTTTTTCGTCTAGGGCATACTCTGTGTTCTTCTGGACATTATGAAATAAAATTTCAGAATACCAAGAGTGAGAGTTTTCAAAGGGTTTCACAGGCTCTGTAGTCTCAATTCCTATACAAAGGATCCAAGTAACATCCAGGTTTTACCAAGATGCTTCCAGCCTTTTGCCTAAAGGGGACACCATATATATATATTTGGCAGTCTTCAAATACAGTAAGGCTTTATTAATAAGGAGAGTTCGTAGGATAAATGAAACTATAAATGGTGTACATTCAGGGTATATTTATGCAATGACTATGCTATTTATACAAGATTCAAATCTGTGCAAATGGAGTATCACTGTGTCCTATGGATTACTAATATAGTCTTTCTTGATTGTCTAAATTTTTTAACTTAGTATACATATATTATTTATTGGTTTACAAATAAACAATTAATTAAATGTTTGATTTAATAAAGACCCAAAAGGCAACTGTGATCATACTTATTTTTATGCTGTTAACTATGTCCCATGTGTGTACCAAGCAGAAACATTTTTAGCTTTGAGCACAAAGTGATTTTTTCTAAATGTTTTTGTATCCAAAAGTTTATCTGCCTTGTTCAGGATAAAGTGGAGATCTGGCAGTGCCCAGATTCATCACAGGACAGATACTCAGGAAGCCTTGATCATCGTTACTTGCATTTGCAGGAGCAAAAACTGGGCACAGTGGCTCTGCAGCAGGAACTTCAGTGAATGTGACGATATGGGATCCATCACTAATGTTATAAAAGGAAATGATTCCCATATCCACATCCAGGAAAATCCCTACTTGGCATAACGGGGGGCTCATATACAGGAGGATTAAAGGCTTAGTGCTGGCTGAGAGGTGCTTTTCATTTCTCAAACCCACAGTCCAGAAACCAAGTTCTGAAGACAGTAGAACTGCCCCTTGTCGACTGACAGATTCTTTGCACACACCCAGATTCCATTCTTTGCTTGTCCCCACATCCACCTCTCAGTAATGGCGGCCAGAGGTGAACCAAGGAGAGCCCAGGACACAGATTATGTGTTCAAATCTCTCAGCACACTCTCTGCGATTCTGTTGGAAATTTCCACAACGGACGCACCTCAGGTCATCAGAAATAATGAGTTGATTGTTGGCTGTGTCAACATCAAAGATCATATCTACTTGGAACTTTAGCATCCTTGGGTTCAGCTGTAGAATTGCTGTCAGCTGAGGCTCCAGTTCCTCTATTTTGGAAACCATCTTCTCCAGCTGGCAATTGGGCCAGATGTCTTTCTCCTGGGTGTCCTCAGAGCACAAGGGGCACAATAAAACTTCCCCATCAGGTTCCTTTGCAATGAAACTGATACACTGGAGGCAGCAGGCACACTCACAATTTAGGTTCACGGGTTTTCCAAGATGAGACGGGAAGATGAGACATCCGCCTGCTGCTTTAAATTGTTCAGCCATGGCCACTGTCTCTCCTCCCACTAGGTTCTCCTGTGCCCTCCAGCTGCTTCCACTAACAGCTTGGTTGTTAAAGGGGACACCATTCATCACCCAATAATCCTGAATCTGAAGATGGCAGTCCTCCTCTGATGACCAGTAAAGGAAGACCACAATCTGGCCTATAGCCTAGAGCTGAGCCCCTGAAAGGGATAACTGGTCTACCTTTCTGTTTCTTTCTGCAGAGCCAAATTATGGGCAGTATGAAATGAGATTACAAACTTCTTTTCCCTTATTTGGCAACAAAAGAAATGAGTTTCTCCCTAATCTCTATATTTTAAAAAGGTGCAGTAAACAAGATCTTTAAGCAGAGGAAGTTTAAGCAAGGAACTAGCAGGTTCTACTCTAAGTACAGATACAAACGGACATGGTGCTTAAGAACCGAAGTCTAAAATCTGTTATTGCCTGTTTTCTTAAGATGAAAACACTCACGTGGTAGAACCAGCAATCATAAGCACCTTTGGGGATTTTCCTCAGCAGCCCCCATAACACTGTTGTAAAATTAACAGTAATTAGGATTATTGCTTAAATGTCCTGTCATTTATATCTAATTACCACTTACTACAATAAAAATTATCATGAAATACATGTCAGATTCACTTTGTTGAAGACTTCATTTAATTACAATCTTTAAGTTCTGTAGATTTTTTTCTTAATAGTTTACTGCTTGCTTGTTTTATATGGCTGCTTAGGAGGGCACTGCACACGGGGTGGGGTGGGCTCCAGTCTCCTTACAAGAGAGACCCCTAATGAGACTGTGTCTTGGGCATGGGGTGGGGGGCACCGTGCAACATCCTGAACACAGTGGTGATCCTGGCAGAGCCGGTGATGCTTCGAGCTCAATCGTGCCCCGCTGGGCCTCGATTGGGTGGGGTGTGGACAAGGTAAGGTGAGCTAGCAGGGGGTGGACAAGGTAAGGCGAGCCAGCAGGACCACACCCTCGTGGGCCAGGGCAGTCTCTCAGGTAGGGCTCTGGGACCGGGCTGGAATCCCCTGGGCATGGCCAGGAGGTCAGCCTTCCACCAACGACACAGTTTAACACCGGGGTTCATACTGGGTGTCCTGTGGTCCCCTCCCATGTAAGGCCTCACACCCCCTTGGCTGCTCTGTAACCACCCTCCCTGCACCCCTCCTGAGCATCCCTATAGCCCACCTGGACGGCTTCTGCGGCTTCTTCCTCTCTCCATCCCGTGTCCATCAGCATTTACCTTTCTTCGTTCAATTCCTTTCCAGCCCCATTCTTTGCTTTCTGAGGTGACAATGGCCTCTTGGAATAAATCAGGTTCATGTTGATATATTATGAGTATAATTAAATACCAGTAATCCATTTCATGGGATTTCAATTTGGCAAGCATAGATGGAGTAATACCATGTACTGAGCCCTAGAGAAAAATCAAACAAAATCTAGCCTCTCAAGTCTACACAGCTAGCACGTTTTGTTTTGGTTTTTTTAGCTCTTATGGTTGAGGACATGCAGTATTTCTCTTTCTGTGCCTGGTTCATTTCACTCAACAGAATTTTCTCTAAGTTCATCCACGTTGCCGCAAATGATAAAATTTCATTCTTTTTTATGGCAGAGTAATATTCCATTGTGTATAGATACCACAGCTAACACAGTTTTTCCTCAAAGGAGATGTTTTTAGGTGATACATGATGAGATTTTTAAAATTTGAATAATGGTTTATGTTAACGTGCACTAAGACTATAACAAGCATATCAAATCTGTGTTTTTTTGATTACTATTGTTTAGAATGTGGATAAAGAAGATAGTATGTAAAATAAGTGAGGCCGTTTAAAGAAAAATATTAAATAAATAACAGAGAAATGACAAAATCTGTGCAAATGTTTGGCTCATGGCTAATTTTTAGGAAGCAGGAATTCAGGAGGAGAAAAAGAAATGTATCCAAGACACATGCTCCTCCTAATGCGGACACAGTGAGGGGGAAATTACTTCTGGCTTGGGAGACAAAGAAGGCTTCATGGAGGAGGTGGCATTTGAAATGGGGCTGGAAGGATGGCTAGGAGCTCTTCCATGGTTGTGCAAAATAGAGGCCACTCCACGTGGAGAAAACAGCAGATGCCAATTGTTCAAACTAAACTTTGATCTGAGAAAGCCTTCATACTCTTCAACCTAACTTGGCACATAAACAAACTGAAAACCTAATTTAAAGGTGCGCTTCTGTGACAATAGCTGGGTCTCAGTCAATCACAACAGCTGCACTGCAACCACACGCAGGTGGCCAGCTGTTCAAATGGTGTTCAGATATGGCAAGCGCCAAGCTGTAACCAGCCCAGCTGTTTCTGCACCTCACATCCTTCTTCTGAACGTCACTTTCCTTTTTCAGTCTACAAATCTTCACTGACCACACAGCACAAATAGGCACTCAGCAAAATCTGAATCTGTTTTGATTCTGGAGGCTGCCTGATTTGTAAATCTTTTTTTCTTACTTAATTAAACTTTGTTTAATTTGTCTAAGGTTTTTCTTTCAACACAGGTACACAAGTGATTGAAGTAAATGCAGTCCTAAAAGCAGAAATGGGACTGATGTTAATCAGTGGGGCTGGAAATGGGTCATGAGGAGTTCAGAATTGGGTTTTGTTCCTTGTGCTTTAGCACAGATCGTGAGGGCAGGGATCTTCACACTGTGGGTGAGATCAGTGGGTTAGGACATGGATTTACTGGGATATGACTGGGATCTAAAATAATGACAGATGGCAGTTAATATTAGAGAGCATCTTCCAGCATAGTAGCATATCATGAAACTTTTGGGTTCTGAGTACTGAGTCATGATATGAAATGGGTTGCAGTCAAGAAATTCTGAAACCTGTTGCCCAGTGTGATGAGACTTTCAGTCATGGTAGAACCTGGCAGTAGTCTACTTCCAGCCGTCTACTTCCAGCCACCTCTCTAGTCAGTGCATACAGGAGTCACCTGTATAAGTTTACTTTAGCCTTCCTCTTGCCCATCAAACTTTTTTTTCAGTCTGCTGGGATTAAATGAGGAAGTTCTGGTAACTTCAGAGAGGATGGCACAGATTCATAGGGCATTTCATGGTTGAGGGTGAGTTTTTAACTGACTGCGGCCAGGCTGTATTTTTGTTTTTGTTTTTTTAAACAGTTTTGGGGGGGTATAATTGATATAATAAACTGCACATATTTAATGTATACAATTGGATGAGTTCAGACATGAACATACCCCTGTGAAACCATCACCACAATCAAGGTAATAGATATATCTATTACCTCCAAAAGTTCCCTGTATCCCTTTTGTGTGTGTGTGTAGTAAGACCACTTAGCATGAGATCTATCCTATTAACAAATTTTTAAGTGCATAATACACTATGTTTGACTATAAGCACCATGCTGTACAGCAGAGCTCTAGAACTAATTCATCTTGCGTAACTGAAACTTTATGGGTGTTCCTCAAAAAATTGAAAATAGAACTACCATAGGATCCAGCCCTAAAGAATTGAAATCAGGATCTCGAAGAGATATATGCACTCCCACATTCATAGCTGTGCTATTCACAACAGCCAAGTTGTGGGAACAACCCAGCCTGGGTTTTGATCCCTTGCTAATTGGGTTAACCAGTTTGGGGATCTCAGTTACCCAAGCCATATTGCTTGTGACTGGATTGTTTTTGGCAGGGTGCCACTGAGGCCTGAGGCTCCTCATTGCTGTCTGAGAATAGTGACAGGATCTGAAGCTCCCAGCATGAAGAGTGTGTGGGCTGGTGCAGAGTCCAGGCTGTGCAGATGATGTGGGATGATGCCACGTCAAAGTCAGAGGGATGGCCTATGTAGCACATTCGCTGCAGGAAAACAGGCAATGGCAGATATTTTTCATTTGTGTTAGAACATTCAAGAGCCAGGTTGCTCAAGGAGCAGAACATTGGCTTTGGATATAGGAGATGAAGCCATCCAAAGCCACACCACTCACTGCTTTGCTGACAAACAATGGGAAAGAGCCCAGGGAAGACAGTAGGCAGCAGGACCCACCCGGTTGTGAGCTGGTACAAGTTTATCATCAGTGTCTCCAGACTCCTTTCACCTCTGAGGACCTCAAATGTGTTCCTCGACCACCCTAGGGCAGCTCCTTCATATAGTACTCCTCCCTTTCTCGAGGTCTGCTCCCAGGAAAAGTTCTAGAAGTTTCTTTCTCAGTCTGCTGTAAAAGACTGATAATGGCTTACATTTACCTTTGGAGGGGGTTTTGTATTTTCGCAAGGCTGAATTTCTTAATGCTAAGGAGTGAAGCTTGAGCTGGACTACCTGGCACCAGTCAGTGGGGACAGCGTCTATAAGGTTAGGGTGCCATCCCTCACCCAGTCAAAGCACAGCTTGTAGTAGCTTGTTATTCCACCTATGCAGACAGTCAGGTTTGGTCGGTGCTACTTGGAATTAGATCTTTAAAGCTGAAAAGAACCTGGTCAAATTTCATTGCCTTAGAGATAAATTGAAACCTGAAGGCATGAAGTCACTTCAGTTCAGTTCAGTAGATGTTGCCTGAACACTGACTGCGTGCCAGCCCGCATGCCTGACATAAGAGAAACAGTGACAGATACAACACAGCACCTGCCTTCCATCTGCCCTACCCACACGGCCAATCTATGCACACTCAGGATGGCATTCTCACTTCTGCAGGCAGGTCTGTCATGCAGAGTGGGTAGACAGGCCACCAGTACAGGTGGCTTTGGAAAAGATTCTTTAATTTGGTAGAACTATCGACAATGACTCATAAGGCGCACCTGAAGGATACAGTCATTGTCTTGTCCCTGAAATCTTGGGAGATAAAGTTAGATCCAGGAGGCAGAGATTAGGACACAAACCCATAACGTTTGTAGCTGTAAGTGCCTCTTCATTTATTTGAATTAAACCAATATTTGTTAAGGGCCTATTTTGCCCATTACTGAGAAGAGTACCAGAGTACGAAGATGAATGAGGCCGTTGCTAACATGAGAAAGTCTTAGGGAAAAGCTTGCTGTGATTTTCAAGCTGCAGATCTGCGCCCACTAGTGGGTCATGAAACCAGTTCAGTAGATATAAACACAACTTAGGGAGAGAAAAAGGGAATAGAATAGAATAAAACAATACACATTGCATACATTAAAGGTAAATAGAGTTTCACAAAGTGTTACGTATATGTGTATATATATCATCTTTAGCATGCGTGTATATATATGTTTAACAGATTCCTACTGATAGTTGTGATGTAAAAGAAAAAATCTGAAAGTCATGATTTACAGTACATACCATCGGAAAGGGTGATGTTTCAGGCTGATGTGCCTGTAGTAGAACCAGCTAGTACATAGGTTAATAGACAGTGTATCAGTTATCTATTGCCACAGTAATGTGGCAAAGTGAATAACCACAAGCCCACAGTGGCACAGAGCATTAAGCACTGGTGTCTTCCGTGCCACGGAGTCAGCTGGAGAGCTCTGCACATTGTGGTTGGCTGCCTCACACATCTTAAAACAGGTGGGCTATCGGCTGCTCTAAGTGAACTTGGCTGGGGTGACAGGGGCAGTTTGGCTTGCTCCGTGTGTTTCTCATCTTCTATCAGACTAGTCTGGGCAGGTTCTCACGGCAGTGACATGTGTGAGAAGACATGCCCAATTGTGCAAACACTTTTTAAGCCTCTTTGCATCTTGCTTTCTAATTTTCCATTAACCAAAGTTGCACAGCCAAGCCTCGAGTCAGATGGGAGGGCATTGCAAATTACATAGCAAAGAATGAGGGCCATTTTTATAGTTTACCACAAAAATGAGCAATAATGTTGGATTTGCCTTCCCTTCTCTGATCTTGGTTTCAACAGCAGGTGCCTAGAACTCCAGAGGATATGGCTAGAGCTGTTTTCCCTTTGCAGCCTAACAGAACAGTTACAGGTGTTGAACAAGGTGGTGCCCTAGACTAGAAAGGGGGTACAGGCATGTGTGGGGATCTCCTAGCAAGGCAGAGCTGGGTGGAAGGCAGCCAGGAGAGAGGGTGTGAGGGAACCTTCAGGAGGACCCTGAAAACAACTGGAAACATTCCTGCTCTTCCCAATTCAGTGCTGGGTTCAAGGGGGGAGTTTCAATCAACTTTTTCCAGGAAGAGGAAGTTAGTCCCGTTTCCAACGTGGAAAGAAGCAAGCTTTCTAGTTGTCACTAAGTGGTGATGTGACCTTAGGCAAATGGCGTATCTTCTCAGGGCTTCAGTTTCCCCACTGTAAAGAAAGGGAGATGACTCTGAGGGCTGTAAAATGCCTTCCAGCTGAGATCTTCTCTGTCTCTTCTTTCCCCACTGCCTCGCCACGGTACGTATATGTTGTTAAGGCCTCACGCCTCCCTCGAGTGCTCATAAGAGAGCAAATCCCTCCTGGTCTTTTCCCTGCCTAGTGCAAAACTGCCTTAGCCTCTCCTTTTTGACACAGGACTTCTACGGTTGATCTGTGTACATCTGCAAGATGAGTCTCGCCATACTTACTCAGCAAGGCTGGAAGAGGCACCTCTGTCGCTCTCTCTTTTTTAAAGCCACTAAAAGGCCATGGAATCTGCCCAAGCAGCTGGAAAAGCAGCAATGTATTCATTTTTGATTAATTTAGAGACGCGAGCTGGGAAACCCTTGGGCTGATCCTTGTAACAAATCTGGATCCTCTGAAAAGCTCACCTAAGCGATCCCTACAGAAGTCTTTAATACTCAGTGGGGGAAGGGGAAAGATTTGACTCTTCAAAGGTCACTATCACTTTTAACCATGTAAAAAGAATAACAAGGAAGAATATCTTCAAGTAAAGAGGAGTTTGAGGTTCGCTTTTTAGGGGACCAACTCGTTGGGTTGAGACAATCCACTCTTGTTTTCAGACTCTCCAGATGAGTAGAAATGCAGACGATGGTAGCATGAGGGGCCTTGAGTCTACACCTCTCTACCTCTGCTAGTCCGTCCGTCTCATCCTGGGACCTCAGGCACAGGCTGGAGAGCAAAAAGGAGAGCTGGGTTTGAGTGACCTGGAGCCGTATGGATCACCTGTGCTGGGCTCCTGGTTCTGGCATTAATGGCTGTGAGGAGCCAGACAGATTCGTTAACTTCTCCATGCCTCAGTTTCTTGGTCTATACAATGGAAACCATAATAGTCTCTCCCTTACAGAGTTATGAGGATTAATGGACACCTGCATGTAAAATACTCAGCACCTGGCACCACATAAACTCAAAAACGGTTAGATAGTAGTGGCAGCGCTGCCTAAACCTGCATTAATTATTTTAAAATTGAAGCCTCCTTTCTATTCTTTTGGCTCTTAACATAGCTAAAAAGACAATCTTTTTAAAAGCCTCAGCTGACTGTGGGTTTGAAAGTTCCTGGCACAATCGCCCAAGCTTTTTTTTTTTTTTCCCTTCTTCCCCTAGTTATGTGATGACCTTGTCTGCATTTTTTTTCCTTGCACAAGTGCCTTCCTAATCTATGTTCATTGAAGAACTCCCTGTAAACAGACTTCCCCTTTCCCTCCTCATCAGGAGAATCTGCCCTGGAATCCTCTAAATATCAACTCAGAGAACCATCCCCTAAACCTAGAGGTACTTTTGCTTATAGAATCTTAAGACCACTGGATGGTATCAGTGTGTTTTCTGAAGCTGTAGAGATAGCCACTCAAGAAACACATTCTCAAAAAAATTCTTTATTCTATGAATTAGTCAATTCCCTTGTCGTAGATGTGAAATTATCTCTAAACCACCCTGACAAGGGAGACTCTTACAGTGAGAAGCAAAGAGACGTCGGGTTGTAACAATAGGAGGCCTCATCTGCAATGCAAATGAGCAACCAGCAGGCAGATGAACCCTTATGGGAAAACCACGCTAATCATAAAACCCGCTTGCTTTAGGGAGCCTGCAGCGTAAGGACAAGCAGAATCATAGCTCTGTGAATCCCCTCTAATATGGTATATTAGGGAATTATCCAGGTAATTTTCTATGAAATTGCATTTGAATGAAACAAAATGCATTGCTGGGCAGTAGATAATATCTTTAAAAATCAAATCCGCAATTGCAGATTGAATTATTTATGGTTGTCACTATAGCTATGATAGTTTGGATATAAAATAGTCAGGCTTTACCCTCTGTTTTTATTTGTAGGAAAACAAGTCATTCAAGCTTTTTAGTGATACAATGTGACTTGCTGTCGATGGCAGTTACAAATTTTCAAGCCCTGCCAAGCAGAGGAGTACCCAGAAGGGACATATGTTTTCTCTGCTTTGTGTTCCAAATTTGCCTTAAAAACATGCAATTATGCAAAGGCCTGATTTATATTTTCAAGGAAAAGCACAATAATGGCCCTGTTTTGTAGCTGTGTTTCTCTAAAACGTATTTATATTGCTGCCTTTTCAGAAGAAGTTGGCTAATGATCATTGGATTTTCGCTTTCCGTCATGACATACGAAAATTTGATGAGGTCTGTGAGAATTAAGAACTGTTTTCTTAAGAGCAATGGAAATTTAATTAACATAGTTTTGTACTGTGAGTCTGACAAATCTTCTGTAGTTACCTTCCATCCATGTCCTGATTTTCGTGGAGGGGGGGAGAAGGGGAAGCAGGAGTGTGTGTATGTGGAGCCAGGAAGCAAAAATGAGAATGACCAGGAGGAGAAAGAGCAGACCCTGGCTGGCACCGACAGCTGCGTTATGTCATGCTTGTATGTCACAGGTGGGGCGGGGGCGGATGGCATATTTGTTGGGATGATTCTGGGGAGAAGTTGTGAAGGGAGAAAGTGAGGCTTTTGGGTTGTATTTTATGCTGAAATGAAAATTACTATAAAGCCCTTTATAAATTATAGAATCGCACTGGCTTTAGATTTCATGCCCTTCATTACCATTATTAATGACGGCTTTTACTTCACTTTCTCAGCAGTATTTCCAGTTAATTTATTGAGAGAAGATGCGTTAGTCTCTTTCGGAATTGGGGAGCCCCCTCCTGGGAGGTAGGGAAATTTATTTGTTATTTTTTCTTCATCAGCAATGGAGGTGGAGAAAGTCGAAAGGTCAATTCCACATAATAAGGTAGTTAGTAGACAAGTAATTATCATGGTATAAAGTTTCAGGAAATATTGAAGCTAAGGGGAAAAGATATACGGGGGCAGTAGAAAGATGGAAGTTTGCAGAAGGGATAATGCAATATGTTATCAATATGTTTTATACAAATCTACAGTCACTTTGTTAGTTTAGGATTATAACTCATGTAACTTAGGACTAATAAAGTATTTATACTGTATATTTAGCTCAGAAAAATACAATGTGGAAAACTGAGAGAATAGCCTGTTTTTTCTGTAGTTTTCCAACCTTAAGGAAAATAATTTTCAAATTCTTAAAAAAAATTGTTTCTGTCCCCAGAATTCACATGTTGGGTTCAAGATAAGTCACATGTGTGTTCTTAGAGGCATCATCTTCTTGTTAAAGCTCAGACCCAAGTACATTTTTCTCATATGTGTTGTGTGTGAGCCTGGTACACTCTCATCTGTTTTTTTGGATTCTGGAGAAGGTTTGGTCAAAGAAAATTTTGAATTCATTCAGTGGTCACGTGTTTTGTCTGTAACGGAAATGGCCCTTCAGACTGGTGGAATCACATTTTGCATGTATTTAAATACTATTGAGATCTTTTCCCCAGTCAGTTTTTGAATAAGACGTCCTGGGCTCAGGTCTTCTCAGAAGAGCCCTGCAGTGAAATTTTAAGTAAAACCTTCAGTCTGAGTGTTTTTCCATTCTAGAGCTGAGTTTCCAACTTTGTCCCTCAATGAAAGCCAATTAAAAAGTAATTGTGGGATTGCTCGAGACGAAATTTGAAAGGTGCTTCAAGTTCATAAAATCGTGGATCTCCCAACAGCTTTGGTGTCAGTCGGAATTTTATGGGAGGGGCCGCCACCTTGGAGGCTGGTGCACAGAGACTTCAGAAGATGATCTTTCTGGGGAAAGGGCCAATTTCCTCCTTTGCTGTCTTCCTCAGGCCTCACGAGCGTGCAAGAACATCTGGTGACAGTTTATTTATCCTAAGCCAGAAGTTTGGGGATTTTCATTTATAAAAGCCAAATTGTTGAGACAGTAGCTAAGAGACTGCAGGTGAGAAGATTTCCTCTGGTGATCTGTTTATTGAGCTAAGGACAGGTGACTAAAAGAGAACCAGTTTCCCTAATACCAAGAGTAGCAAGAGCCTCTAGCCATAGGTTCAGAAAATTTATCCCAGAAAAAGAGCTATCAGTGTAAGATCCATGCACCATGCACAAATCCCACAGACTGGGATGGCTCACTTCACAAAGACCATGAGACTGAGACCGATGCAATTTAGCAAGAGGGACTTTATTCCAGCATGCTGGGGTCACTTTGTCTTCAGGACAGAAGCGACCCTGAAGTTAGAATACAAGCAGCTTTTATACAGTTTTTCTGAACAGATCTTTGTGACAGGATGAGTTGTTGGTTATCTGTGGCGCCTTTAGATTTAGGGGTAGACTTTAGCAGGCTGGTACCCTGATAAGGAACAGCGCATTTCTCAATCGTTTATCTTCCCTGGGGTCTGGCCAGGTGGCCTTTAGATAAGGGACTAGTCAGTTCCTGGAACCAGGTGGGGGCCATTCCCTTCCTTGGAATGTTTAGTGTGTTCGAGCCTGACCTTTGTACGGCCTCTTAGAAGCTGCTTTGCTTAAACATTTGTTACAAGACTGAGTACATTAAGGTTATATTTTTCTACAATTCTACTACAATTTTTTACGTCCCCCACATCAGCTCAGTACCCCCAGTCCTCCTCCCGGCTCAGCTCAGGGTGATTTGGGAAGGGGGGCAGAGGATGTGTGAGAGGCAGCTGTAATGCACAGGACCCCAGACAGGGAAGGGAGTCTTGGAATATGATGTGGCAAAGTATTTTCAGTCTCCCTTTTCTCATTTCAGCCCAGTTCCTAATTATTTTTATTTTTATTATTATTATTATTATTTTGCTTCCTCTTTCCTCTCCCAAGTCAATGCCTATCCCGTTCTCCACTACCTCTCCACCTCCTCATTTTTTCCAGCCCAGTCAAGCCAACCCTTCCCCAGATTTGGGTCTGGGGAATCCGCTGAATTAGAGTTGAGACTGGGAACAGTTATGAGCTGAGCCTCCTGTCTCACTGGCCTCATAAAGAGAAAAATTATGGGTTTCCAGAAATGGCATTTTATGGGCATTACTGTTAGCATTATATGTTTTTAATTTATTTTCTTTTTGTTTTGATGAGATCGAACATCAGGTGACCCTTGAAGAGCTACAAAACTTAAACGCACTCTTTCAGATAGGAATTGACCATGTGAACTTTCAAAATATTCATGTGGGTAATTTGATTCTTTTTTGATGGTTGATTTTTCAGTGAAACGTACGATCCTTTTAATTTCTGTGAGATAGCAATGAAGAATAAATTCTTTTTAATTGTCACTTCTTAATGGAATTAGAAACACATTGTGAATGCATCAGAGAAATGAACAAAAGAGGTAACGTGTTAGAAGTTGACAGGGTTTAGGTAAGACTAATTAGACATTCAATCCTTTGGACTCTTGCTCCTAGACTAAACAAAATGCAACTATGTTCATAGCTAATTACTCTTTCTTTGCTTTTAGGAGTATGAAAAGAGAGGAAGACAGCTGCTGGATATGGAAACTTTCAAATGCATAAGGAAGCAGCGTATGAGGTCACAGAATAAAGTAAATGGGTTTTATACATGTTGGATCATTGAAACCACAGTTAAAGATTTAACCATGTGAACCAATTAGGCTTGATGGTCTAGCTATAAGATCACTCTCTGCTCTAAACTGATTTCTACTAAGACCCATCTGATTTACTGAACTGTTTAGATGGGAAAATATTTTTAAATTACTTAGTGCAGTAGGCCAACAAGGTATTTACACACTTTTCTTGAAAAGGAGAAAAAGACTCTTATTAGATTATTTATATATGTTATTTGATTATTTGTATATGTGTTTTTTTCCATAGAGTTTGGGCACTTCCCCACTTCCAACCTGCTGGAATTAAGTATTTTAAACATTCTCTCTACCATTTTGGTTAACCCAGAATATAAAATGTTAATGAATAAGGTTGTACTCAAATCATAAGATAAAATACATATTATAAAGGGAGAAGCTGTTTATGCTGTATTTGTTAAGGTTTCATGATTATGTCTTAAATTACAGGAAAAAAATATTCGAGGTAAAGCTCTACGATCTTGTCCCTGGAGTCTGAACAGAAACATACCCTTGTCACACTGCTGGCTGAGGAAGTCACCAGCTGCCCCTTCCAAGCGCAAATGTCTGGATCTAATGGCTACGGTGGAAGTTTAGGTGTGTTTAGAGTTCCACCTGCTGTAGGAAGGGAACATGAAATAACACCTATTTTTTAAAAACCTCCCTTCCTGTCTCCTGTCTATTCGGGCTGCCATAATGAAACACCTGGGTGGCTTACAAACAACAGAAATTTATTTCTCACAATTCTGGATGCTGGGAAGTTAGATTAAGGTGCCGGTTCACTTCCTGGTTCATGGCGCCTTCTCGTTGTGTCCTCACATGGCGGAAGGGGCAAGGGGTCTCTTTTATAAGGACACTAATCCCACTCATGAGGGCAGAGCCAAAGGCCCCACCTCCTAATACCATCACCTTGGGGATTAGGATTTCAACATATGAATTTTGAGGAAACGCAAACATTGGGACCATAGCACTTCCATTTATGTAAAACTAAATAAAGAATATCTGTTGGGAAGAAAGAGGAATGTTTTAAATGGATAAATCATTACGTATTTTAACAATATCCCAGGTCTTTTAAACCAATGCAGTCCAATTACCTATAGTTTAGAATGCCTGCCTGCCTCGTCACCTACTCATTCTTTAATTCCCTCATTCATTCATTCATTCATTCATTCATTCATTTGATATTTACTGGGGCAGCCTTTGTCTTAGCCCCTGTGGTACAAAGTCAGTCAAGACAAGGTTTCTGCCTTGGGCAAGTTCAGAGCTGCCCTAGAGTTTAGCATGGGTACCTTCCAGGGAGTCAGGCGAGCTGCCCGCAGGGTCAACCTCGGGCTGAGCTTTGAGGGATGAAGGGAATCGCTCCACGAGGAGGGAGAGAGAGGCAAGGGCTTCCAGGTAGAGGGGTGGCATCTGTGGAAGCCACTTGTGTGCGTCTTCCGCACGTCCAGGGAACGTGTGCGAGGCAAGGACAGACATCACATTACCTGGGGCTGTTTGTACTTCGCAGAATCTTATGCAGCACATCACTGAGGAGCCATGAAACTGTTTCTTTGTTCACTTATTTATCAGACAGTTACTGATTTCTGTCTGCCCACACTGCCTTAGGATCTTTATCTCTTGTATTAATCAGGCTCCAGAATATCAGAACAGCCCTGCTCAGAAGCCATTTTTATTCCTACTTCACAGCTGAAAAGACAGTAGTTTCGAGAATCAGAGTAATTTGCCTGGAGCCCCTCAGCTACTAAGGAATAGATTCGGGAATTAAATTCCAGTCTGACATTAAAGCTCATTATATCAGTGAGGATTAGGTTTAACTGCAGGTGACAGAAAACCCTCAACTACAAGGTCCAAGCATGGTAGAAGCATTCTCCTCTCTCCTGTGAAGTCAGGGGTCAAGTGGCCGCATTAAGTCATCAGGGAGTGGACTCCTGTGGCTGTGCTGCCCACCCCTCGATGCGTGCCTTCCTCTGCATGGCCCAAGGTGGCTGCTGGACTCCAGCCAACAAGTCCTCACTCCAGCCAGCAGGAAGTGGGAAGTGTCAAGGAAAGATTCACTTCTTCCTTTTAAAGACAACTCTTAGAAGTTGCCCATCACACCGGCATTTTCAACTTTTTAGTCAGAAATTAATCCCACAGGGCTGGCCATTTAGCTCAGTTGGTTAGAGTGTGGTGTTGTAACACCAAAGTCAGGGGTTCAGATCCCCTTATCAGCCAGCCACAAAAAAAAAAAAAAAAAAAAAAAAAAAATGTTGAAGAAATTAATCCTGCATCATATCTAGCTGCACAGGAGGCAGTAAATGTGGTTTTCATTCTGGAGCAGCATGACCCAGTTAAAAGTCAGGTGTTCCTTTAGTAAAGAAGCATGGCCAAGGGGAGCAAATGACACTGACTGTCCTTCCCATGATTCTAGGGCTTCGTGTTTAGTACCTACCTGTAAAAACCAGGAAGCATCTCCTTCACTCTTTCTACAAAATGCCAACTTAGTCAAAATTGAGCGCCCAAAAGGGGAAGGGACACTAAAGAATGCAGCCAAGAAGGGCACAATGAACAGGATAAATATTTCAGACATAGGTGGCATCTACAGAAACAGTGGTCTCAGCCTAGAAGCATAACAAGCCCTGTTGTTTCTCTGGAAAGCCAAGCAGGTGTCATAACTTTCCTAGAAATGCATAGATGCTCCATCTTTTCATCTGATGGTGGTCTGCAGTTACCTGTGGCATGGAGTTTATCATTTTGCATTGCATTGCTGGTTTGCTTCTCTGTGACTTCATTGACAGTGAATGCCACATAAACATATCTTTGAGCTCTGAAGCCTCAGCATTTGGCACAGTGCCTGGCGTACCATTGGTGCTTACTCTGTTTCTTCAGTGACTGAATCAATGTGTGGAGGCAGTAGTTCAGTGTCCCTCACTGTCCCACACAATCATGCTTTTTTGTGCAGAAACCTGTTCCTCCTCAGCTCTGTGCTACATGGAGGAAGCTGGGCTCTCGAAGCACAGCCACAGTGCAGCAGGGTGAGGGAAAGCCCATCTGAAGGCCCATGTCCTCATGGTGCAGCTCTCAACGCTGCCTGGCCCTTGCCTGCTGCTACCTTGTCTGGAGCTCCAGAGTGCCTACGTGTACCCACAGCTCTCCACAGCTCTGCTTTGTGGTCACAGGGCTGCTCTGGTGGGGGGGAGGGGTAGCCTGAGCTCAGTCTGTAACTGCTGTCATCCTGAGCTTTTCTGTTTTCTCTTCTATCTCTGATCCAAGGCTCTTCTTGAGGCCATACCTTTGGGTTTTCGGTTTGTTTGGACATACATTCAAAAAATGTTTGTTAAACATTGTGTGCATGGTATTGTCTAGTTGCCGTGGTGAAGTCTGGCACTGTCCACCATGCCCAGGAGTGTGACGAGTCTCCACTGGAGCACGACTTAGAGAGAACTGGTGCTGAGCTTGGTTCCACAGCCAGGGTCTTTCCTCATGGCCCCCACACTGGCTCACCAAGCAGAAACACCCTGGTGTCTTGGAGACGGGCATGACTTCACTGTCTTCATTTGTCTGCCATGGCTGTTCAAAGGCAGACACCCTGCATCTTATAAGAGAAAAACTAACACATCACTCCCCAACACAGCCATGTAACCTGACCTACTCTGTTGACACTGCTTTCAACATACATTCATGAAATTATAGAATCTTGGGGTTTGAAAGAACCTTAGAGATTTCTTAACATATGACTCCTTCAATGCTCAAATTCTCTTCTCTGCTAAGCCATGAATCAGCATACGTTTGAATACCTTCAGCTACAGAGAGCTCACCAACTTATAAGGCAGCCCATTTCAAGGCTGAAAAGCTCTCTTAGACATTTTTTTCTCTACCAGCTAAAATTGGTCTTTATTGACATTCTATCCATTAGCCCAATTCTGTACTTTTGAGCCACTGTATTAGTTATCCATTGCTCTATAAAAAATTATCAAAAACTTAGGAGCCTAAAATAATACACATTTTATTATCTCACAGTTTTTGTAAGTTAGGAATCCAGACATGGCCTAGCTGGGTCCTCAGAATGTCTCACAAGGCTGGGGTGTCATCTGAAGGCTTGACTGGGAAAGGACCTGCTTCTAAGCTCACATGTTTCCAAGCTTCCAGGATTCAGTTGCTTGCAGGTTGTTGGACTGAGGGTCTTAGTTCCTTCCTGGCTGTTGACCAGAGGCTGCCCTTAGTTCCTTGCCACGTGGGCCTCTCTATAGGACAGTTAACAATATGACAACTGGCTTCATCACAGTCAGCAAAGAAGAGAGTCTGCTAGCAAGACAGAAGTTACCATCTCATGCAATCTAAGTGACCTCCCCTCAACATTGAGGTATCCTGCCAGCTATAAGCAAGTTACTCAGGGTGAGGGAATTATACAGGCCATGAGGACCAACAGGCAGGGATCCTCGAGCCCATCTTATAGTCTGCCTGCTGCAGCCACACAGAAGACATCTACTCTCTCTTCCACAGGATGATCCTTCTAATACTTGAAAGTAATTTTCATGACTTGCATGTCTTTTTGTCCCGGGCTACACTCAAGTCAGCACCCTCACCATCCTTGTCCTTTGAACCTGCTTTTCTGTTTATCTCAAAGTGGAGCCCCTAAACACAGTCTAGTCTTTTGGCTGAAACTGACCAGGATGGAGTGGGGCTTTCTGGGCGCCCCAGCACTGAGAGACACACATCTCCTCCTGCTAGTTAGGGCTTGATTTCAAAAATAAAAGTTCTAGGAGCCCGAGTGTCTCGGGCTAAGGAATAGTTTTGGTGTCAGTGTGATGAATTCTGATTAACAGTCCTATTCATGTTTTGGAGTAATTATTCCAGAGATCTTCTAGTATTATACCTTTTTAAATATGAAATTAATAAATCAGAAAAATGAAGATTTCCCCCTCGTTTTGTACTCCTTCCCCCAACAATTTAGTGAAGGCTATAAACAGATTTATTTTTTCCTCTCTAGAATATGGAACAAGTAGAAAAACTTTTCATGAAAATAGACTATGAAGCAGTGGGCAGAATTCCGTGGTTAAGTTGGGTTATGTTTTGTGAATCAAATTTGAAGTTAGTAAGGAATGTGTATAACTTATGTAGTTATGAGCCTGTTCCTTTCTGGAATACTCTTGGCCCCCTGGTACATTTGCCAACTTGAATTTGTACCAAGGAGACATGCTTGCTTTTCAAATTCTAGTAATGTCAGGCTATACTTGGAGTAGTTTAACTAGAAATTTTAGTAGCTAAGGCAAGTTGCAAGAAGGGTATCCCTAAAACCAATGACTGAGGAACACGTCCATCACTTTACCCAAAAGCAAAAGAGAAAGACCATTGAGAAAGAAATCCCATGGGCAGATGACACCTGGTGATAATCGAATCTGTGAACACATGTAAAGTGTTTACAGCAAGGCCTGTCACAGAATAAATTCTCAACAAATATTATCATCATCATTATTAGTATTACCCAGTCTGGGTTGTGTAATAATGAGGAGCTGAGACATCTGCTTTTAACAGTCTCAGCCATTGTGTCTGTTAACGTTCTTCCATTGTTCTAGGGTGAATTAAGTCCTAAAATGACAAGGTGAATAGTAAGATACTTCTATTCAGTCAATTCCCCAACCAAATCAAATACAAGTGCTCTCATTGCTATCTGATTTGAAAAGGAACATTCAGGATTCCAGGGAAGGGAAGGGAGTCTCTAGCTACATAGGGCTTTGAGGGAAATGGAGAGAAAATGAAGATTTCCCAGGCCCCAAGTATTGCTCACCCCTGCCCTCTGACCTCAGAGTTCTTTTCCATAGGTACACTGCTAGATTCTAAATAAGCCATATATCCTGGTGGGTAGGAACTGTGCAGTCAGACCAATGAGGACTCAAGTCTCTGGCCAGCCACTTACTTGTTGTTCAATCTTAGGCAAGTTATTGAACCTCTCTAAACTTGAATTTCCCAATTTGTAAAATAAGGTGAACAGTAGAACTTACCCCCTAGGGTTATTGTGAGAGTTGAGAGGAAGGCCCATGCTGCATGGAACATGGTATGCACAACAACCATCATCACCACCATCATCCTCGTCTTTAGAGAAAGAGACTGGCAGGGGAAGTAAGCCCAGCAGTTGGGTAACAACCTTCCAGGCCCAACTAAGCAGACACACCCAGTTATTACCCCCAAGTTTTTGGGAACCAAACTCATGTGCTAATAATTATGTCACATCCAAGAAAGGAGTTGTCCATGCCCTGATGACAGAGAAATTTTGAAAGCCAGAAAGACAGTGGACGTTGAATAAATTGTCCTTTATTCTGCAGGATGACTTCTGTACATACCTGCAGCTACGGTATTCGGAGCAAGCTAATGCTTTGGCCTGACAGAAAGAGGTTTTCTTTCTGCTGCCTGCTGTGCTGCAGAGGCTGTCATATGGGGGTCCCGTGCTGCGCATTCTCTCTATGCCTGATGACACCTTAATCATGATCAGAGAAGATGGAGCTATTTATTTCTGGTCCCTGCAGCTGAAGTGGAAAAGAAGAAAGCGGGTTTTTGTATGTGATTTTCATTTGATAAGGATGCTGAGTGCTACAGTTTGATTTTATTTGCTATTTTAAACTGCTCCTTAAGTGGCGTGATTACATAAATTGTGTCCTTGAATATAATATATTCATGTTGGATTTTGCTAGACTATGGAAGGCAAATAAAATATGATCTCTGTATGTAGTACAGACAATGCTTCATTTTGCTTCTAAAATCAGACGGAGTGATGAATTACACATGATTCTATCATGTAATTTATCATATGTCTTAATGAAGGACAAATGGAAAAGAATTTTCCTTTCATTTCTCCTGTTAATGGTTATATCAGTTTAGGTAGCTATGCTAGGGTTTCTCTTTAGAGAACTTACTAATTAACATAAGTACTAAATTCTGAAGGCAAAAAGCATTTGGGAAGTACTCTTGGAAATAACAATGCCTGACCCATTTCAGGATATATTCTGCTCATATCTTTAAAGTCATTCTTTTATTATCTCATTCAATAAATAGCTGAGCCCCTGTCATAGTCCAGGCTCTGTGCTGGGTGCTGGGAATACTGAAACTCAATCTGTTGTCAGGAAATTGACAATCTGCACTGGAAATTACAGCTGTCCTCAACCCCACAGGCTGCAGAATAAGCCCTCCTGAGAGAGGGTAAATTTGGTTCTTCCAGTCTACGTAACAAGTTCTTTCTACTTGAAGGAGAAAATAAACCAAGGAAAACTCTGTAATGTCAAGCATACATATCATGGACAAGAATGGCTGAAAACCACTGAAACTGTCATATCAAAAAGGCACATGTTCGTTCATGGCCACCTTTCAACCCTTTACGACAAGTCCATCAATCAGAAGCCCAAGCGGGTGACGGATGTTGTCAGCCTGCCCCAGTACAACAAACTGACCATCCGGACTGGGTGAGAACCTCAGCTCCGCAACCAGAAGTGAACAGTCACTGTGTCAGGAAATCTATTTCCATGTGTGAGTTCACGTTTGTGGTATGAGGATAAAGTCATGAGATCCTTTTCAAAAAATTCTAGAGCTCAGACATCAGTCAAAGCTACTGGGCTAAGTTCTCGCTTTGCTTGGCCTTTTGCAATGACGTTGTCATGGTCTCCAACACAGACGGAAGCCCTCTTTTGGGCAATACTTCTGGAACCCAGGTACAGGCCAAATGAAAACAACCAGTCCTGGTACTTTTTAGCACAACTTATTTTAGATTCAAAATAGTATTCTTATTTTATTTTTCACGAAAATTGAGTCTCGAGTACTCTGGACTGGTTCAAAAACTAAAATCCACAGTAAAAAGATGATAGTACTTACTGCTGAAGCACCTCAGAAGAGTGGGTCGCAACGTGGGAAAGGGAGGTCCCAAATGTTCCATCGATGGCAACATCATGAAAATGGGTTCTGGACGTTGCTGGATTAACCTCAATAATGGGCCAGGACAGAGCTGGTGTGGCCTGGTGGGAAGGAAATTTGAGAAACTTTAAATAAAGGTTGAAGCGAAGGCAATTTCAGCACCTCATGGTGTTGTGGGGAGGATTTCATGAGGTAATACTTGTCAAGTAGTTGTCTGGTACACAGAAAGGGCTTTATAAATGCTGGTTTCCATGGTTTTCTTAATTACATGAGCTCTTGACAAGGTGGGGCAGGATGGAGTTCACTCCAAATTAATAAAAGTCCTAGGGACACTGTGGTCCCAGGAAGTCATGAGGACCTTGTTCTGCACCTCCAGCCCCAGCTCCTGGGGTGTGAAACTATGTCTGTGTGTGTGTCCTTTGCTATGGACTAGGGATTCACAGGACAGCTAGCCTTAAGGAGAGCACAGTTTGGTGAATGTATTAGTCTGCTCAGGCTGCCATAACAAAACACCAGACTGGTGGCTTAAACAACAGAAACTTATTTTCTCGCAGTCCCGAAGGCTGGAAGTCCAAGATCAAGATGCCCATCAATTCTGTTTGTGGTGAGACCTCTCCTCCTGAGTTGCAGACAGCCGCCTTCTCACTGTGTGATCACATGGCCCGTGGTGTGTGAGCACAGAAAGAGAACTGGGGAACGAGCTCTCTGGTGTTTCTTATAGGAACACTAATCCCATCACGAGGGCCCCACCCTCATGACCTCATCTAACCCTAAGGCCCTCTCTCCAAATACCAACACATTGGGAGTTAGGGCTTCAACCTACGAATTGGGGGTGGGGGGTGGGGATGAGGGGGTGGAGCGTCACAGACATTCAGTTCAGGGCAGTGAGTGTTTGCTGACTTGGGCTGTCACTCCACCCATGTCCTCCCTCTCTTGCTGGGGAGCTCATCGGGAATGCAGCCAATGATATTGGCTACACCTCAGCCCCATCAACCAATGGGGCTGTCTGTTGATGATGTCATTCTCTGAGAGCCCCTCCTCTGTGGAGGGCTGTCCCAGGAGACTGGAGTGAGGTTCAGGACACTTCTCTGCTCCTGTGAGGTGCGGACTAGTTTTCTCTTTCTTGCTTTCTGATGTTTAGCTTCTGGATGTACCTAAGAGAAAACCAGTTTGAAACAGCACTTATGACCCATTATAAACCCCCACAGATTGGGCATGCATGTGTGGGGTAGGGGGCTGGGGATTGTGTCCCTATGTCACCCTGAAACCTCACTTAAGGATGGCTGGCTTGTTCCTTACTGATTTCTAGCAAAGCAACCAGAGCATAAACTTTACATCTTAACTCCATTTCATCTCTCCACCCCCTCTCACACCCAGACCTAATCACTGAGAGCAGTATCAGAACCAACATGGTATTTATCATAATATCCTAGGAGAGGTGGGTTCTGGTAAGTACAATGATAGCTAGTTACAGGGACTGAATGCTCCAGGGAGCATTAATCATGGTGTCTGAGTGCATTTGTGGGAGTGCATTGTAAACTAATTACCATGTACAGAGCTCACTCTATCATTACCTTTAATATACGATTTCACATACAATACAACTTCTATTTTGTTGCTTTCACACCACCGTAGACACACTCTGAGGTAGGTCTCAGCCTTAAAAATTTTAGATACAAAAATAAAAGAGGAAGGCAAGACAAATATTTCTGATGAGTGATAAATGTACTTGCCTTACAGAGGCCATGGATCACAGAGACGACCAACAGTTATTTTTTGACTAAACAAATAAATACATTAAAAAAATAAATAATTTTTTTTATCCCTGCCTGACCTACTGCTAATTTGTCTGCTAACCTAGGGCAAGACATTGCCCTTTTAAAATATAAAATAAACTAACAACAAGAGAAGAAAAAAAAAAGATACTTTCCTAGGGGACATGACATCAACCTACTCCGGAGGATTTCTTGGAAGAAAAATTTTAAATTTTAGAACCTTTCATTAAAACCATATGTCAGTAAGAGACCACATAGAGATTGGATTCACTTTCTAAATTAGAGACATCCCTGTACTGGCATGTGTAAAAATGATGTTTGCATCTTGACTCCTACTTCTCCATGGAATGAGCTCTAAATATAGAATTTAAAAACACTCTCTCCTGATGTTTGCACCCTTGTGGAGGAGGCAGACAAGCCAAAGACTTTAACAGGTGGGGACTGAGGGCCGGGTACAGATGTGCCTCTGAGGGGACCCAGAGAGGGGTCCCACCCCTTCAGACTGGGGAGGGATGACAGCAAAGCCTCCCAGGGGGGGCACCTTGGGCTGGAGGACAGGTGGGGGTGTGGGGGCAGGCCCAGGGACAGAAAGGACATTCCAATCCACAGAAGCAGTACGAGCATGGGGCAGGGGTGGGGGGTCGACAGCGTGGAATTCTTTGCAGAAGCTGATGTATTGTGGAGTGAAGGACCCCTATGAAGGTGCAGAAACAAACGAGGATCAGGGAAAACACCTAGGGGGTTGCTAGTGAAGGGTCAGCTACGCCCTGCTAAGGACTCTGTCCTGCATCCTAAACACCGTGCAGATTTTAAACAGACGTTTAAGGAGACTCACTCTGGCGGAGATACGGGGGATGGGTTAGCCTGGGGTCAGAGGGACCGATGGGGAGACTATTACAGGTAATTCCAGTGCCTTCGACTCCTCATCTGTAAAATGAGGGGTTTCGTTTGAAGATTAAATGAATGATCAAGCACGAAAGCCCTTTGGTGACTGGCAAACCGTATGCGGTCAGTAAACAGTAGCGATGACGATGGTGAGCGTCCCATGAGAAAGGCTGAAGGAGCAGGAGAGGAGGAAATGACTCCAGAGCGTTTCAGTAGGCCGCGTCAGGGAGGCGGAGGCTCAGGCCCGAGGACGGGGGCGCGAGGCCCCTCGGAGTCTGAGCGGCCGGGGGCTCCCCCCACCCAGGGGGAGCCCACCGCCCAGGAGGGAGCCCACCGCCCAGGGGGAGCCCCCACCCAGGAGGGAGCCCACCGCCCAGGGGGAGCCCCCCGCCCAGGGGGGAGCCCACCACCCAGGAGGGAGCCCACCACCCAGGAGGGAGCCCACTGCCCAGGGGGAGCCCACCGCCCAGGAGAGAGCCCACCGCCCAGAGGGAGCCCCCTACCCAGGGGGGAGGCCCCCATCCAGGAGGGAGCCCACCACCCAGGGGGAGCCCACCACCCAGGAGGGAGCCCACCTCCCAGGGGGAGCCCCCACCCAGGGGGGACCCACCACCCAGGGGCCAATGCAACCCTTCAGTTTTGCTCAGTGCTGCCTGTCTAGGTGAGACATCTGTAAGAGTCCTTCCGCGTGCTCCTGTGCCCCTCACCCCCTCTCCAACGCCACAGCCCCACGATGACGGGACAGAGGACAGGGTCTGCAGAGCCGCCCTGCTTTGGC
The DNA here is from genome assembly GCF_027409185.1 of Cynocephalus volans. Lineage (NCBI taxonomy): Eukaryota > Metazoa > Chordata > Mammalia > Dermoptera > Cynocephalidae > Cynocephalus > Cynocephalus volans. Next base: position 79,178,850 of record NC_084466.1, on the reverse strand, counting down.
CCTGGCCTCCCGGGAGCCGGCTGCGCTGCTGTCCTTGCCTTTCCGCGGGACTCTGCTCCCGCTTCCAGACCTCGGTCCCGCTGGCCCACGGCTGTGCGCCCGGCGGCCGCAGAGGACAAAGGCGGAGGCAGCGGTGGGGATGAAAGGACGCGAGGTGTGGCTGGGGGACAGCGCAGCCACCCCGGGGCCGCTCTGAATTCAGGTGGGCCCTCGAGACCCCCAGGCCATCACCCGCAGTCCCCCCTGCCCCCGTGCAGTCTGTGATGTCCCTCTTCTTCCCCTCTCCTCGAAGCCCCCACAGCCCCTCCCGCAGCTGCAGCTCAGCTGCTGGCCTTGTCCCTTCCCGCGCTGAGAGCGGGAGGCGACGAGGGAAGAGTCCCTGCGGCTTCCGCCCCCTGCCTTGGCCGCCGCGCGGGGCCACGTGTTCTGCCTGCCCTGTCGCTCGCCACCCCAGGTGGCCTCTGCGCGCTGCGTCCAGGACGTCCCTCCCGCAAACCTCCCTTGGTTTTCCATCAGCGTCGCGCTCTGCACTGGATCCCTCCCGATGCACATGCGGTCGCTCCTCTCAGGCTGGGCGACCCCACTCATTCCACCAGCTACGCTCTCGTTTCAGCAAAACTCCTTGAGAGAATGAAAATCACCCTCACTCCCCCTCCCCCATCTTCTCCGACCAGCTCCCCCCCCCCGCCCCCACGGAGCTGTCCTTATCGAGGCGACCGAGACCGCCCACGTGGGACACGCACACCAGTCCCGAGCGCATCTGCTGCAACCGCGATGTCGCCGTGGGCTGGCGTTCCCCATGGCCTTCCTCGCGCGCCTTCGCGGACTCCAGGCTCTTGGTCTCCTGCTCTCCCGGCTCTTCTTTTCCGCCCCCTTCTCTCCGACCTCTTACCGGGCGTGGAGCTCCCATCTTTGGTCCTCCTCTCTATCTATCTACGCTCATTCCCTTTGGTGACCTCCTGCAGTCTCTTGGCTTTAAATACCGCTGGTAGGCTGGTGACTCGCAAGGTTTTCTCTCCAGCGCAGAACTTTCTCCCAAATTCTGGACTCATATCCAACTACCTTCTCACTCTCTCCCCCTTGCAGTCTGGCAGACACGCCCAAACACCATAGCAGTGGCCGTGGAGGTCCCTCGGCTGCCTGCACCTGCCCCCAGACCCCCTCCCACCCTTTGGCTCCTGCTGCAGCTGCCCGACCTACAAACCTCTCCCTGCACATGTAAGCAGCTCCCACCCAGGAAGCAGGTCACCGTCCTCATCCCCCTTGCCAGTCCCCAAGATCCAACTCAGATGTCACTCTCTTCACAAGGCCTTTGCTAGTCCTCTGATCTGGAATTAATTTCTTCCTCTTCTGGGCCTTTGGAGTCTTTATTTATATCTCTGTCTTAGATATTAGCACCCTCTGTCTTGTATCATAGTCAGCAATGTGTGTTCACTCAGCAAATGGACCAGACACTGTTCCGGGTGGAGGGGAACCCTCAGTGTACAGAATCCCTCAGTGTACAGAATAATCCTCAAGGAGTGATCATTTAAGTAGAGGGGGACTGACAACAAATAATAAATATTACGAAGATATAAATTATATAGTATATAGTATGTTAGAAAGTGATAAGGGCTAAGGACAAAAAGAAAACATGCTTTCTACTCTACTTATAAAGCCACAAGTGCCCCTCCGGTGATAACCCATTTATCCATTAACCCATTAATCCATTCAAGAGAGCACAGCCCTCACGCGCCAGTCACCTCTGAAAGGACCCACCTTCCAAATACCATATTGGGGATTAAGCTCCAGCATGAGCTTGGGGGGATGTTCAGACCATAGCAAGTGGCTAAGGTAGGCCTCAGTGAGAAGGTGATATTTGAACTAAGGCCTGAAGGAGGCAAGAAAGTGAGCCAAAGGGGTGAAGGGGACACCTGGGAGAGCAGCCAAAGCAAAGACCCCACACATTCAGGGGATCACAGCTCCTGTCCCGGCCCTCCACCGTGTGCCCATGATGGCACCACTGCCTGCTTCCTGACCCACTGCTTCTCACTGGACCTAAGAGGTAAAGTCTTGCCCCCCTCTTGGGTCTACCCTGTGGTAGGTGCCATTTCTCTTTCCTTGACTTTTGCAATAGTGTCCTTTCTGGCTCTCCTACTCTCGCTGCTCCTCCTCCGCCCCTCCAAGGCTATCCTTGTCCTTCTCCTTGGACCACATTCTCCTTCTAAGTATTGTCTCTTATTTTCATGGCTTTGGCCATGATTTAAAATCTGTTTCTTGACTCCTGCCCTCTAAGTAACAGATTCATGCCCATGTGGATGTACTACAGGCCTCTCAGACTGGAAGCATTGAAATCCAACTGCACCCTCACCCTGCCACCCCATCCAGCCACTCCTACTTCATCCCTCCCCTCCCCACCGTTGCCCCCCACTCCAGGGCTACAGCTTTCCTGGTGTTTTCTATCTTGATGAGCTGGATCAGCCTCCATTTCATCATTCAAGTTAGGAACCTTGGAATTCTCCGTGGTTGGCTCCTCTCTTCCTCACCTTCCACTTCCAATTACTGGCCATCTTGTCCCTTTGCTCCCTTTGTTTCTGTCACTACTGCCCCCATGTGGACGCAGATTCTTGGCATATGGTCTGCACTCCCTCAAAGCTCCCTTAAGGTGCAAAAGTGATTGGCATCGCCATTGTTTTCTGTTTTTCATTCAGGTTAATGCTAAGACATTGGCTGGCTCTCTCAAGATGTGGTAACCCCCATGATGACCCAAATGAGCCTTCTCGTATAAGTGACAGACTCCCACCTACCTTTCAAAGCCCTAGCACAAGCAGTTCGGTTCAAGTCAAGCACACACAAAATAAAAACAGCCTGCATTCTTTCCATAGCTGGGTTATGAGTTGGGATCATTAATAAGCCATTTATTTTATTTCTGGAAAGCTGATGTTTAGAGGAGAAGAATCTAACATCAATAACTAGAGACACTTCTGTGTGATCTATGATCTGACTGGTCTTTCTCTCTTTCATATCTAAAAAAGAGTACCTATTTGCCCTGTGTAGACAGTTTTCATCAATCTCAATCTCCCTGTCACCTTTCATAACTGAGAGTCAATAATTCTCTCCATTTTGAAGGGGAAAACCAGGAGATTTGTTCTATCCTTTATCCAACTGCATTCCAGAGAGAGGGAGAAAAAAAAGAACGGGTCTTTGAAAAATCAAAAGCAGGTCCAATACAGAGTTGGTAAGATCATTGGGATTTAGAATACCAAGATTTGCCAGAAATTGACTCACTTATCATAATGCTTTGCAATTTAGAAAAGTTCAAAGAAACGAAATCTGGAGCCAATCCAAACGTCGCTGGGTTTGTTTCCTAGCTGCTTGTTCTTTCCGGTGGCCATATGCTGAGTTTGCCCTGGGCCTGGGGCCCTGTCTTGAGCACGGTGTGAAAACTGCAGGTTATTAGATGTGACAAAATGCTCTCATGAATCACCCGGCTGCAGCTAGTTGGGTGAGCCTCCCCTGTGTTATCACTAGCTCCCAAATGAGAGCATGTCCTTTGCTTCCTTTATCGATACTAAACTATTCAGATTAGCTAGAGATGAGAAATTCTTGAAGAAAGAAGGAAATATCATTTCTAAATTGGGCCTCTTTGCATCTTAAAAAGAAATCAGAGGTAGCGTCTTTGAATGACTCTGTCTTTTTAGATTGCTATCACCCACATGTATTGTTGTTGCTGCGGTACAATGAAATGTTTCAGATGCTTCTAATTCCCAGAATTTGGTCCCTTGCCAGAGCTGCAGAATGATATGAATAATTTCTGGGCTCTCGTTACTCAGGATGGATGTATTTCTTGGATTTTTTTTTGGCAGAAATTCTACTGGAGCCTATCTCTCTTAGAGAAGTCAGCAATTTCGCACTTTGAAAAAGGATCAGAGACTCCTTTCAGGGTCAGAAACAGCAGAGCAGAGGGCTCCCCTTAAGGTAATTCTTCATCTTTTCAACAATCTTGTCATGAGGAAAAGTATGCCAGTATCCAGGGGCAAAGATTCCTAAAAGATAAACCAGGATGTAACCTCTGTATGCTGTGCCTTATTTTAATATACTCAGAATAATGTAGCAGGTGTGAATTTCAGTCCATAACTTCAAGTGTGCAAGAAATAGAACTTACTTTCTTCTCCAGAACTCGAGTCCATTTCCATTTTGAGCTCCCACCGCCCACCATAATATCAGTCATTTCAGGGGTTGTGACGTAGTTCTGGGGCCCTTTGTTCTAGAAGCCCTCTGAGTGGCCCAGTCATCAAGATCAGATGGCTTCCTGCAAAGGGCCTGTCTCCAAACCGACACTCCACAGAAGGCTGCCCATGAGCTGTCTGCCTCGAGCTCACGCAGCCACTCCCCCTTGGAGACTCACCCCCTGGTAGCCCTTTTGGGAAGCTGGGCCTGGGTACCCACTGCTGGGACCCTCAGCCCACACCCCTCCCCGAAGCTCTTTTCCTCTTCCCAATCTTTCCCCAGCCCAGGGGAGCTCTCTTTTAGTTCTGGGGAAAATCTTTCTCCCTTTGTACTCCTTCCATGTCACCCTGTCCCTGCTTGCCACCCTCCTGCTCACTCACCCCACCACAGGCCACTGAGCTCCTTGCCGTTTTTAGATGCCCATGCCTACTGGCACCTCAGTGCCTTTGCATCCACCATTACCTCCTCCCAGAGTGTCCCTCCTCTCTGAAACCCTTGTGCCTCCCTCCAGGTCACCTGCTTGAAGAGGCCTTCTCAGACCACCCTCTGTGAAGATACTCTCTCCACGTCTACTCCACCCCAGGCCCAGAATTCCTATTGCCCATTTCCTGGTTTGTTTATCTCCAGAGCGCTTTCAGCATCTGACACATGAGATATTTATTTTTTTATTGTCTGCCTCCCCTGTCTAGAATATAAGCACCATGATGTAAAGACTTTATCTACGATATCCCAAGAGCCTAGAACAATGCTGGGTGCATGCTATATGTTCAGTAAATATTTGCAGAATGAAGGAATGAATGAATGAAGTTGGGCATAGTCCAGGCACTTGCCCAGCACTGTGCCAGACACCAGCATTCATTCAACTAGAAGCAAGGCCATGGGTGTGTGAGGTAGAGCCCTGGATTTAGCTTTAGGTGACTGGGGCTCAGAAGTCAAGGGGGCCACAGCAGTGTGGGGGCAAGGGGTATAGTGGGAGCAGTGAGACCAGAAAGGGCGCTGGGTGGCCTCCAGGACCAGTTGTGATGGAGGCTTCGGCTGGTCACAGCGTGTGGCATGGAGGCCAAGCAGCCAAAGGGGAATATCGGTTCCCCTGAGGAATCCAGGTGCAGAATTCAGGCCAGGCACAGCGTCCAGATGGTGCTGGACGGCCAGCCAGTGCATAATCACAACTGAACACTGTCCTGGGAGTTGGTCAGGACATGGCTGTCAACACAGAGAACTTTATAAAGGGTGCTTTTTAAGCAAATCCCTTGTACAGGCATGCGCAGTCACAGTTTTCAGTGCTGGGGATACGGTGGTGAAAGAAACATATAAACACTGTGCTCTCAGGGAACTCACAGCATGGTGGAAAGAGACAGGTGATATGCAAACTCAATAGGTAGTAGTTAGAGAGTGAGGGATAAGGGAAAAACTATGGCACAGGAGGGACTAGATGGAGGTGGGTGGGGGACCAGGGTAAAGCCCACCTGGCAGCACAGGTAGGACCTAGGGGGAGAGCAGCCAGAAGCCTCAGAGGTTCCAGACAGGTCCAGAGGCTGTGCAGTGGGTATGCCCATTGTGTGCAAGGAGTGTGCATGGCCAGCTTGGAAGTGTACAATGCATCAACCACAAGACCAAGGTAGCCTGTTACAGGTAGCCTGTTGCAAGTAACCTGTTACAGATAGCCTGTTCTGGGCTCTTCAAATACATTAGCAAAGAAAACGGACAAGAACCCCTATCTTGGTGGAGCCTGGCTTCTGGACAATAAACAATTCACTTAATGTATAATCACGCAGGATGTTAGAAAGTGCAAGCACTATGAAGAAAGAAGGGCCAGGTAAGGGCATCAGAAATTCATGGTGGTCCGTGTGTGTGCGTGTGTGTGTGTGTGTGTGTGTGTGTGTGTGTGTGTGTGTGTGTGTGTGTGTGTTGGGGGAGCTGGAGCCATTAGCATGGTGAGAGGGAGTCATCCCTGAGGCTGGTGGACGTGCTTGCCGTCACCTCATGTGGAGGCCGCGAGGGCTGGGCTGGGCACTGTCACAGAGGAGACCAGTGTCAAGGGTGGCTGCTAGAGAGGCGAGGACCCAGCATTTCCATGGGCGTGAGCAGCATGGAGGCTGCTGCCGATGGCTAAAGCAGCGTTTGGGGAAGGTAGGGACCAGAGCTGAATGGGAACGCTGTCAGGAGAGACATGGAGACAGCAGTATGAACGTCTCTCTCGGGTAACTTTGCTGTAAATGGAAGGAGAAAAATGGAGTCATAGTTGGAGAGCAAAGGGGACCAAGAAACATTATTTTTTCTTTTCCCCAGTGAGAGAAAGAGAGCATGTTTGTGTGCTGATGGGAAGGATCCAGTGAAAACTGAAAAACGGAGGATGCAGGAGAGGAAGGGAGACAGGGGAAATGATAGCCTTGACTAGGCCAGGGGGAGGTGTCCCGTGCACGGGGAGGGCTGGCCTCAGGGAGCGGCATGGGGATCATCCAGAGGGACCCAAGGGAAGACCCGCAACAGGCCAGGTGCAGGGGGGTGTGCACATGTGGTGGGGTCTGGTGGAGGGTCTCTCTCAAGGGTTCCATTTTCCTGGTGACTTAGGAAACAGGGTTCTCATCTGAGAATGGGGACTGGGGAGGAGGCGGTGGAGATTTGCAGAGAAAGGAGGAAGTGAAATGGTCTCGGAGAGCGGGAGACGAGGGCTGGCTGCCAGGAAGCACTGAGTGAATTTGTGGTTTGTGGTCGTGCATGTGAAGTCACAGCACTCAGCACAGCTCTGCGGTTGGTCTCCAGCCACACTTTCACGTGGCTGCAGGCATGAGGTAGGTGGGAAGATAGATGTAACCAGGGGTGTTGTTTTGCCAAGAAAGATCAGAAAAGAGAGAGGACGGGGCAGTGGAGGGAGGAGCTGAGGAGGTGGCTGTGATGGGCCGTGGAGTTCCAGTGAGGGAAGGACAGGAGGTGTGGGTGGGGACAGCCCTGGTGCGGCAGGCTCGGTGGATTGAAAGCCCCAGCGCTGCAGCGCAGAGCGAGCAACCTGCAGAGGACAGAGGGAGAGTGCCTGAAATTGAGATTCAGGAGGGGTTCCAGTTATTACTGATGACAAAATCAAGCGTATGACCATGGCACTGAAGTAGGTGGAAGACAAGACCATTGGGAGGTATGAGCCCAAGGAAATGAAAAACCAGTAGCCTGGAAGGATTATTTACAATTGATATTAAAATCACCAAGAATTATGAAGGGTAGTGTTGGAGAGAATGATAGTGTGCAAGTAGGTAAATTATGTTTAATGTCATCGGTAAAAATAGGAGAAATAGAGAAATTCTTTTGGTCCAAACAGGTCTTTTTGATAACTTTGCAGACAGCCTGAAATCTTTGTCTTCTTGAGGGACATGATTTTTCGTTTTTGTAACTTACTCAACTGGCCAAACACTCTTAGCTACTATTTTCAACACCCTACATGGACTGAACTGGTCTTTGCTGGAAAAAGTTCTGCCAAGTCTTTGCAGGTTAATAAGCCTTTGTAATGCAACTTCTTGGCCAAAAGCAACTTGACTCTTTACTATCTTTCTCACTTCCTCTCTGAAGAAGAAATCAACTGGAATATTATTGAATATACCCAGAAAAAACCTTAACAACAACCCTTCTAAAGACATAAAAGAATGCCCAAATATATGGGACGCTCTAGGTTCCTGAATGGGAAAATTCAATACACATATTGTGAAGATGTCCCAAAATTAAATGAGAGATTCAATGGAATTCCAATCAAAATTCCTATGTGAGAATTTTCAAGATGGCGGCGGCTGCGGCGGCAGGCCCGGAGTAGCTGAGGTGGAAAAGGTGGCCACTGGGCCTCAGGCAGCCGGGAAACTTGTGGACCTTCCTCTGGCCATCTCTTAAGGGAGGACTGCTGCTGCTGGCCGGTCGTGGGGGCTCAACGCCACTTTGCCCCCGGCAGGAGAGGCTGCCTCATTTACAGGCAACAGCTTTGAAGTGTGGAGCAGGAAAAGAACTGATTCTTAGCTGCAAAAGCGAGTCTTGAAACAGGGAACACGGCGCCAGGGCTGCTGTGGATGCAGCCAGGATCCCGGAGGCTGGGGCCGCACTGAAGGCGGCCAGCTGCCCTATTCAGGATTCGAGGTTTCAGACCGGCATTAAAGAAGATTCCTGGGAGCGCCCAAGCGGCGCCTCGACTGAACAGCCCGAGGCGGCAGCGCCGAGAACACGGAAGGCAACAAACCAGAGACAGAGCAAGCGCCCGACCTGGCACAGCACTGTGAGTGATCGCTGGCACAGCTCTGTTCGGGGGGTGGATGCCCACGCGGCTCCTGCCTGCACCACCAGGCCACTCACTGCCCCGGTGCTGCCTCCATTTTCCCAGGTGCGGGCAGCTCCGCCCTGCTCGGCCATCACTGAGCCCATTTGCTTGGCCTGGCACGGGGCTTTCCGGACCCTGCGGACCGGCCTCCTCTCCCACTCCCTCCGCGGTTCTCTGGCAGGGCTGGGGGTGTGGGGCGTCCCGACCAGTTTCGGGAGGGCTAGGAAGTACGGGCGGGCCGACTGTCACTCCACCACACCCTGGACTCCAGCCCCGGTAAACTTCCTGTTACTGGGAGGCAGATACCATCTCTGCGACCACCAGTTTGGAAAAAAGCCTAACGAATTTCTGGTTGGGAATAGTGTGGTAGGAGAGTTCCCAGGTCCGCTTGAACCTGCCGGAGAGCAGGCTGCAGGCGGGCACTAGACTCGGTTTATACCGGGAGGATACAAAGGTGAACAAGACCCGAGAAAGATCTACACAGTGATACAAAGGCACCCAGAGAGACCGGTCGTCTGTGCCTAGCAGAAACCTGGTAGACTTCCTGGGCGAGGCGGTGCTGAGCAGGGTCTTGAAGGCCCAGCTGATAGACGAGGGGTGCAGAAGACACACCCCAGCCCAGCACAGTGTGCACAGAGGGGGGAGACATGCGGCCAGGGAGGCGGAGACTCGACAGAAACCACACACCCGGTGGGGTCGCCACTGCACGATCTAACAGCCTGGGCCAGAGCACACCGAACGGGGAGAAGTCCTGTACAGAAAGTGAAAGCTCAACAGAGATCACACACCCTGTGGTACGTGATCCACCAGCCCAGCAGAGTACAAGCTGACCAGAAAGGTGGATCCCCGGAGAAGCCCAAGACCCGAGGCAACCACACACACAAGACACTACTGGCCAACTGAGCAGTCACGGCGGGAGCCATACCAAATTGGCAACCACAGCAACATCCTAGTTAGTCATTAGTCTCAAACCGGTGGACTGTGAAACCCCCTGCCACAATGAATAAACACCAAAAAAAAGACACCAGAAATACAAAAAATCAAGAAAGTACACCACCAAAAGTTAATAAATCTCATACTCTAGATCCTGTAGAACAAGAAGCCCTTGAAATAACTGACAAGGAATTTCGAGTGATAATTCTAAGGAAACCGAATGAGATACAAGAAAACTCAGCTAGACATCATGATGAAATGAGGAAAAGTATACAGGATCTGAAAGAGGAAATATACAAGGAAATCAATGTCCTGAAAAAAACTGTAGCAGAACTTGCTGAACTGAAGAAGTTATTCAGCGAAATAAAAAACACAACGGAGAGTTTAACCAGCAGGCTTGTCGAAGTTGAAGAGAGAACCTCTGAACTTGAAGATGGGCTGTTTGAAATAACACAAGCAGACAAAAAGAAAGAAAAAAGAATCAAGGTCATGGAAGAAAATCTGAGAGAGATATCAGACAACCTCAAGCGCTCAAATATCCGAGTCATGGGTATTCCAGAAGGGGAGGAAAATGGAGATTCCATTGAAAACATATTCAACAAAATAGTGGCAGAAAACTTCCCAGGTATAGGAAAAATCACAGATCTTCAGATCCAGGAAGCTCAACGATCTCCAAACATATTCAACCCAAAAAGGCCTTCTCCAAGACATGTCATAGTCAAATTGGCAAAACTCAGAGACAAAGAGAGAATCTTAAAAGCTGCAAGAGAGAAGCGTCAAATCACCTATAAGGGAGCCCCAATCAGGTTAACATCAGACTTTTCATCCCAAACCCTAAAAGCTAGAAAGGAATGGGATGATATTTTCAAAATACTAAAAGACAAAGATTGCCAGCCAAGAATACTCTACCCTGCAAGGCTATCCTTCCGAAATGAGGGGCAAATAGTATATTTCTCAGACAAACAAAAACTGTGGGAGTTCACTACCACAAGACCACCCTTACAAGAAATCCTCAAGGGAGTACTGGGTTTGGTTCCTGAAAAATAACTACCACTGCCATAAAAACCTAAGAAAAATCTAAACCCGCTAGTACAATAAAAATGGCATTCATGAAGAGAAAACAAGCTAACAAAAACACTATCTACAACCTAAGGAACCAACAAACAAAGAAACCAAACAGTAAATCAGAAAGCAAGGAACAAAAGACACCTAAGACAACCAAACAACCAATAAAATGCTAGGAATAAATCAACACCTTTCAATAACAACTCTTAATGTAAAAGGCTTAAATTCCCCAATTAAAAGACACAGACTGGCTGACTGGATCAAAAAGCAGGACCCAACTATATGCTGCCTACAAGAGACCCACCTCACCCATAAAGATTCACACAGACTAAGAGTGAAAGGATGGAAAAAGATTTACCATGCAAACAGAAAAGAAAAACGAGCTGGAGTGGCTATTCTTATATCTGACAAAATAGACTTTAAACTAAAAACCATAAAAAGAGACAATGAGGGACACTACTTAATGATAAAAGGACTGATCCATCAAGAAGACATAACAATCATAAATATGTACGCACCCAATGTTGGAGCAGCCAGATTTATAAAACAAACTCTATTAGACCTAAAGAAGGAAATAGACACTAATACCATAATAGCAGGGGACCTGAACACTCCACTGTCAATATTAGACAGATCATCTAGGCAAAGAATCAGTAGAGAAACACAAGATCTAAACAAGACTCTAGACCAATTGGAATTGGCAGATATCTACAGAACATTCCACCCAACAACCTCAGAATATTCATTCTTCTCATCAGCACATGGATCATTCTCCAGGATAGATCACATATTAGGTCACAAATCAAGTCTCAATAAATTCAAAAAAATTGGAATTATCCCATGTATCTTCTCAGACCACAATGGATTAAAACTAGAAATTAATAACAAACAAAACTCTGGAAACTATACAAACACATGGAAATTAAACAGCATTCTACTTAATGACATATGGGTCCAAGAAGAAATCAAGCAGGAAATCAAAAAGTTTATTGAAACTAATGAAAACAATGATACATCATACCAAAACCTGTGGGATACTGCAAAAGCAGTATTGAGGGGAAAATTTATTGCATTAAATGCTCACTTCAGAAGAATGGAAAGATGGCAAGTGAACAACCTAACACTTCACCTTAAAGAACTAGAAAAACAAGAACAATCCAATCCTAAAGTTAGCAGATGGAAAGAAATCATTAAGATCAGAGCAGAACTGAATGAAATTGAAAACCAAAAAACAATTCAAAAGATCAACGAATCAAAAAGTTGGTTTTTTGAAAAGATAAATAAAATTGACAAACCATTAGCATGGCTAACAAAAAAAAGAAGAGAGAAGACTCAAATAACAAAAATTAGAAATGAAAAAGGCGATATTACAACTGATTCATCTGAAATACAAGGAATCATTCGAGACTACTATAAACAACTATACGCCAACAAATTTGAAAATCTGGAGGAAATGGATAAATTTCTGGACACACACAAGCTCCCAAAACTGAACCGTGAAGACGTAGAAAATTTGAACAGACCAATAACAATAAAGGAGATTGAAGCTGTTATCAGAAGGCTCCCAACAAAGAAAAGCCCAGGACCAGATGGATTCACAGCAGAATTTTCCCAAACATTCAAAGAGGAATTGACACCGATTCTTTACAAACTATTCCAAAAGATTGAAACGGATGCAAATCTTCCAAACTCATTCTATGAAGCAAACACCATCCTGATACCAAAACCAGGTAAAGATATAACCAAAAAAGAAAACTACAGGCCGATATCCTTGATGAATATAGATGCAAAAATCCTCACTAAAATACTAGCAAACAGAATACAGCAACACATACAAAAAATTATTCATCACGATCAAGTGGGATTCATCCCAGGGATGCAAGGTTGGTTCAACATACGCAAATCAATAAATGTGATACACCATATTAATAAACTCAAACACAAGGACCATATGATCATCTCTATAGATGCTGAAAAAGCATTTGATAAAGTTCAGCACTCATTCATGACAAAGACCCTCTATAAGTTAGGTGTAGAGGGAAAGTATCTCAACATAATTAAAGCCATATATGCCAAACCCACTGCCAATATCATCCTGAATGGGGAAAAGCTGAAAGCTTTTCCTTTAAGAACAGGCACTAGACAAGGATGCCCACTCTCACCACTCCTATTCAACATAGTGTTGGAAGTACTAGCCAGAGCAATCAGAGAAGAGAAGGAAATAAAGGGCATCTAGATTGGAAAAGATGAAGTCAAACTGTCCCTGTTTGCAGATGACATGATCCTATATATCGAACAGCCTAAAACCTCTACAAAAAAACTGTTGGAATTGATAAATGATTTCAGCACAGTAGCAGGATACAAAATCAACACACAAAAATCAGTAGCATTTCTTTTCTCCAATAGTGAACATGCAGAAGGAGAAATCAAGAAAGCCTGCCCATTTACAATAGCCACCAAAAAAATAAAATACTTAGGAATTGAGTTAACCAAGGAGGTGAAAAATCTCTATAATGAGAACTACAAACCACTGCTGAGAGAAATTAGAGAGGATACAAGAAGATGGAAAGATATTCCATGCTCTTGGATTGGAAGAATCAACATAGTGAAAATGTCCATACTACCCAAAGTGATATACAAATTCAATGCAATCCCCATCAAAATTCCAAAGACATTTTTCTCAGAAATGGAAAAAACTATTCAGACATTTATATGGAACAATAAAAGACCACGAATAGCCAAAGCAATGCTCAGCAAAAAAAATAAAGCTGGAGGCATAACACTACCTGACTTTAAGCTATACTACAAAGCTATAATAACCAAAACAGTATGGTACTGGCATAAAAACAGACACACTGACCAATGGAATAGAGTAGAGAATCCAGAAATCAACCCACACACTTACTGCCATCTGATCTTTGACAAAGGCACCAAGCCTATTCACTGGGGAAGGGACTGCCTCTTCAGCAAGTGGTGCTGGGATAACTGGATATCGATATGCAGGAGAATGAAACTAGATCCATACCTCTCACCGTATACTAAAATCAACTCAAAATGGATTAAGGATTTAAATATACACCCTGAGACAATAAAACTTCTTAAAGAAAACATAGGAGAAACACTTCAGGAAATAGGACTGGGCACAGACTTCATGAAGACGACCCCAAAAGCACGGGCAACCAAAGGAAAAATAAACAAATGGGATTATATCAAACTAAAAAGCTTCTGCACAGCAAAAGAAACAATTAAAAGAGTTAAAAGACAACCAACAGAGTGGGAGAAAATATTTGCAAAATATACATCTGACAAAGGATTAATATCCAGAATATATAAGGAACTCAAACAACTTTACAAGAAGAAAACAAGCAACCCAATTAAAAAATGGGCAAAAGAGCTAAGTAGGCATTTCTCTAAGGAAGATATCCAAATGGCCAACAGACATATGAAAAAATGCTCAACATCACTCAGCATCCGGGAAATGCAAATCAAAACCACATTGAGATACCATCTAACCCCAGTTAGGATGGCTAAAATCCAAAAGACTATGAACGATAAATGCTGGCGAGGCTGCGGAGAAAAAGGAACTCTCATACATTGTTGGTGGGACTGCAAAATGGTGCAGCCTCTATGGAAAATGGTATGGAGGTTCCTTAAACAATTGCAAATAGATCTACCATACGACCCAGCCATCCCACTGTTGGGAATATACCCAGAGGAATGGAAATCATCAAGTCGAAGGTATACCTGTTCCCCAATGTTCATCGCAGCACTCTTTACAATAGCCAAGAGTTGGAACCAGCCCAAATGCCCATCATCAGATGAGTGGATACGGAAAATGTGGTACATCTACACAATGGAATACTACTCAGCTATAAAAATGAATGAAATAATGCCATTTGCAACAACATGGATGGACCTTGAGAGAATTATATTAAGTGAAACAAGTCAGGCACAGAAAGAGAAATACCACATGTTCTCACTTATTGGAGGGAGCTAAAAATTAATATATAAATTCACACACACACATACACACACACACACACAAACCGGGGGGGGGTGCGGAAGAAGATATAACAACCACAATTATTTGAAGTTGATACAACAAGCAAACAGAAAGGACATTGTTGGGGGGGAGGGGGGGAGGGAGAAGGGAGGGTGGTGTTGGTGATGGGGAGCAATAATCAGCTACAATGTATATCGACAAAATAAAATTAAAAAAAAAATAAATAAAGATTTTGTAAGATTAAAAAAAAAAAAAAATTCCTATGTGATGGTTTTGGAGCTTAACAAGTTGATTCTAAAGTCCATTTGGAAGAGTAAATATGTGATAATGGCCAAGAAAGTGTTGAAAAAGAATAATGAGGAAGGACTTGAACTAGGCATCAAACCATGCTATTAAGTTTCAGTAAATAAAAGTAGCAAAATACTGGTGCAAAGAAGAGACAAACAGATCAGTGACAGGCCTGTGTGTCTATGGAAAGGAGTGTTTGATGAAAATGATAGTTCAAATTAGTGGGGAAACAGTCTAACAAATAATTGTTGGCTGTTTATTTATGGAAAAAATTAAGTCCCTATATCATAGTATTATAAAAAATAAATTCCAGATAGAGTAAAGATCTAAATATTATGAAACTGTACACAGGCTAACCTCAGAGAGATCGAGGGTTTGGTTCAGATCATCGCAATAAAGCGAATATTGCAACAAAGTGAGTCACACAAATTTTTTGGTTTCCCAGACAATATAGGGTTGTCACAAACACTGAACTTTAAAAAAATGCAATATCTGTGAAGCTCAATAAAGCGAAGCACAATAAAACGAGGTGTGTCTGTACTAGAAGAAAATACAAGAGAGTATCTTAATAATAATCATGGTGAACAGAGTCGCTGGCAAAAGCAGGACTGTGTCAGGAGCAAACCTGATAGCAAAGAACCCTGAGGACTATTTCTGTGCAGTAAAAGATCAAAGTGAAAGAACTTCCAGGACAGGCAAAATGTATCTATTGGTTTTTGTTTATTAATAACAGCATTGTCTAAAAGAGGATTAGGGATACTTACAGTAATAAAAAATGGAATTGAATAAAAGATCAAAAACACATACATTTAAAAATAAGCACGAAGGCAAAAAATATATATAGGAAGATAAAGTCAATGAACAAAATGTATTCCATAATACCCTAAACAATTTTTAGAAATGAACGGCATAATTTCTTCAAGCCAGAAAAAGGAGGAAAACAACATCCATTGCAGGCTTCATAGTGTCTCTAAGATAGTAATAATTAAAGTGTTTAAAAAACATACAGATTTCTGACACTGACACAAGAAAGAAATGCCTTTAGTAGATTTCTCCTTTGGAAATAAGAGAGCAATAAATAAGTCCAACACATGTTGATGAATTATATGTCAAATTTAATGTAGTCACACAATGTCAAACAAGCCTTGTAATTGTGATGTTGGTATTTCCCAGATATTGCATGCACTCAGCTTCTTCACGAGTTTTGACAAGAAATCCAACCACTCAACCATTTTGTGATTTCTGCAGACATTTCCAAAGGTTTGAGGGGTCACCGGGAAAGGTCACACCACTCAGTGTCTTGTCACCCCATTCCCCACTCACACCTCCTCCTTCCCTTTCTCCTCCTCTTTTGGGGCCTCTTCATCCCTTGTGCTTGCCACCTCTGCCCTCCCACAGAGCTCCCATGCTCGAGTCCTGGCACCAGCCAGTGGCACCCAAACCCTCTGAGCCAGAGCACAGGTCGCAGCACATCCCTGTAAAAATCTTGCCTTTCCCTAAAAGGAATGTCTTTACTCTCCACCTCATACATGGGTTTGGGAAAGCATTAGTCCCCCACTTCTGATGGGAGAGATCCGTGGCCATGTCAGGGAAGTCCTTGCCACTCCTTCCAGGCTGGCTGGTGA
The DNA here is from genome assembly GCF_027409185.1 of Cynocephalus volans. Taxonomy (NCBI): domain Eukaryota; kingdom Metazoa; phylum Chordata; class Mammalia; order Dermoptera; family Cynocephalidae; genus Cynocephalus; species Cynocephalus volans. Next base: position 79,162,439 of record NC_084466.1, on the reverse strand, counting down.
AGCTTAGAGACTCCTTCACAGAAGGTTCACTGGCAGAGGCGTCTCCTCGCAGCTGTCTCTCAGCTCCCGCACTGGTTTTATAAATAAGTTTCTTATTTTAATTATGAACCTGCACAGTGGAAGTAGACGATTAAATGGAGAGAATCTGAAATCACTTCTGATCTGGGCGAAGTAAGCAAGTGCTTATTTCTAAGACTGCTCTACGAATAGAACATGGGTGAGACATAAAGGACTCTCGTGGGATCTCCCCCCAGCTCACTGTCCTTGAGGTCTGAAGACAGTGTTTTGTCTTTACATTCTTTGCTTTAGTTCCATGGATCCTGACAAGTGCCTCATTGTCTACGGTGAGGACCAGGTATGTGTGGGGGTAGGGGGAGAGTAGTGGGCACTGGGTCAGGGGCCAGAGGCCCCTGCCCCCCTTTCGGGGAGAACGGAGGGGGAGGGCCAAGGAGGGGAGCATCTGTGTCTGAAAGCTGAGATGAAACGAAGAGCAAGACAGAACAGGAAACGTAGCCTATGTGAACTAAAACACTCAGAGGTGACACGTGTGCCTGGTGCTCTTCTTAGCACTTTCTGTTCAATCCTCACAAGGTGGAGATTGTTGTTGCCATTGTGAGAATGGGGAAACTGAGGCACAGAGCAGTTAGGCAATTTGCCCAAGGTCCTATGCTCGCAGGAGACGGCGGAGCCCCCATTTGGACCCAGGCAGATTGGCCTGAGTCTGTGTGCGTGCCCACTAGGCTTCACTGACTCTCAAGGAGACAAAGGGGGTGTTCCAGGCACATGTGTGAAGAAATGGGCGTGGGGTGGGGACTCACTCTGAAAACACTATAGTCCCAGCCAAGGGAAATGGCACGTCTGAGTCGCCTCCCGTACGCAGGGAGGTTCTTGTTAATCTAAGGCCGGGATTGGTGGGCAGGGAGGAGGGGAAATCCTTTCTCTGTAATAAGGCTTCCGTGCAAATTCTCCCGAGAGGAGACAGAGTGACTTAGACACAACGGAGTCCAATGATCTGATATCCTAGAGTCTTTCTGAAGACAGGGTGAAGACAGGAGAGCATGAGATTCCTGAACCAAGGGAGGGGGTGGAGGACGGATGAGAAGGAGCTTGCAGAGGTTCAAATCCCCTGGTCCCAATTCCTGATTTTGCTCAGGGGTTGCCTTTCTCTCTACTTTATTTAAAGCCTTTTAGTGCAGATTTTTTAAAATATGAAGAGCCTGGAAGAGAGCAGATGGACACGTCTACAGCCTAGGGCCCCACGTGGAGGGACTGTGGAATGACCCGCGCGCTGCCCACTGCAGGGGGCGCTATCCACACAGACTACCAAGTGGACGGTGCCCCTGGGTTTGTGCGCTGCAGCTTCCAGGCCTGGGATTCCCCCAAACGGACGCTGGCACAGGGACAGGATGGCAGAAGGACGCCCCCCTAGGTCAGTCGTGTGCTATGCTTGCCAGCCCCAAGCGACTGTGTAAACGGGCTCCCTGGCTCTGCCTCTCTTCCCAGCTGCTCTCCTGGGTGCGGTCCGGCCTGGTTACTGCCCTCCTGCAGAAGCTAGGGAGGGAAGCCAGGGCAGACCCAGGCGGCGGTGCCTGCTCATTATGATGCAAGTTCATTGGTAAAAATGCAAATGATTCATTTTCACTTCATCCTCTGACAGACTGTGCTGGTAGCAATAACTGGCTATTCCCTGCACCTGTCATCGCTGCGGCACTGCTCACTTTGTGCAAAAGGCCTGCCGCGCTTCAGGTGTACATGCAGCAAGCCTCATTAGAGCCCGCATGGTGGAGACGCGATCGTTCACTGCCCCCTAGTGGACTAGATGTGCATGACACAACATTCTGTGTTCCTGCTTTGATTCAGGTTCCTTAGCAAATCAGGGTAGCATTTTATTCCAGGAATACTTTGGGCTTCTGCTGCTTTAATCTTCCTTGCTAGTGCCTGTGGTTCTTAATTAACAGCCCTGAGGTGGAATAAAATGTCAATCAGGGGAGACTCTTTGTGGAGCTATGTCTGAATGTCAAAAACTCACAACATTTTAAAGCAAGATTTAAAGCCTCATTGGATACTCGTTCTAAAAATCAGATTTTCTTTAGGTTGGAAAAAGGATTAAAGTTAATACGGTATTAAAGATCTCATGCCGCACTCCAGCACAGCTCCAGATTTTTCGTGAGGGAGAAATGAGTTTATTCATAAGGCAGGAGCACTGACTCTTCCTGCCTTGTTACCTAACCTGTCACCTAATCGTCCTTTGGTGGCTTTTATGGTTTTCACAATTTGCATACTTCTTGATTGTCACATATCCTGGAATCAGGGGCCCAGTCATACCCAGATGAAGGGAAGTCATCTTTTCCATGTGCTGACAAAGACCAGGGGAGCTGGGTTCATCACCACACGCTACAAAGGCTGTTTTGATGAGTGACTCTCCTTGGGGCCTCTTTAGATTGTTGCTGGCCCAGGATCATGCGCTTAGAGATCATTCAATAATATTCATCACCATTACATTGGCATACTAAAAAAACTGTTTCTTTAGAAGGTCAACACATTGACTTTTATATCCTTTCTCAGCTGTTTCCTCATTGCCAGGACTTGAACAGATCTGGTGCTATCCTAGTGTTCTGTTTTCATTGTTCTCAAATCCTGGCATATCGGAGGTGCTAGAACAACTCCCTTTCCACAGCCTAAAGTCTAGGCCAGCCCTGCCCTAAGGCATTCCTGGTAGGTATGGATCTGCTTTTTGCCCAGACACATACCATGATCCTGGTTATATACCACCCTTGGGAGAATTTAGAAAACAGTCCCTCAAATATTTCTCTGAACCACGTGATTCAGATGAGGAAACCAGGCTTAGATACTAAAGGAGTGGAATCTAGGTAAGATTGGCAGAGGAATGATACTATATCCCCTTCTAGCAGAGCCTGGTCCATTTAATTCATTAATTTCAGGCTGAATATAGGGTAGACTTATCCCTGATGATAGGAATCTTCCAAGAGAGAAAAGTGTTGGTAAGAAAGCTTTGGGGGTATTGCAGAGCAGAAATCAGATTTTTCCACCGCGTAGATCAGAAACCATAATAACTGAAGTGCTTCGGAGCTCTTCCTAGGCAAACAGTAGTTTTCCCTAGAATGTCACAGGAAGAGCTGCTGGTGATTCATCAGGTTAAACATTTCCTCCTGAATCAGAAATAAAGGGAAGCTGTTGTTCAATGTGGAGGCTGAAGGACTGCTGCTGGCCCCGGGGTGGGGTGGGGCAGAGCTGCTTGTTTACTGATCAGAGCATTCCAGCCATAAGACTCAAATGGCCACTAAAGAACAGAGTGAAACCCTCGCCTGCGGAAACCTTGTAATACAATAACAAAAATAAAATAGGCTTGGGGGTGCAACTCACCAGAGTAAATGTAATCAGTAGAATTGCCGTTTCTGCAAGTTCCCATTACAGCCCAATGAAGTCCTCTGGCTGCCTATTTTATTAGAGTTGGGCCAAAAGCCCATTGAGTGGCTCCATTTTACCCAAATTTGCTTAAATAAGTTATAGACCCCAGAACTGCATGGTCATCTGGTCTACCCTGTCTTCTACAACTAGTTTCTTAAGGATATCATCTCTAGACAAGTCCTCAAGCCAAGGCTGAATTAAGTGCTAGGAGAGGAAAGAAGGAAAGCAGAGTAGGGCATAGCTAACAGCTGAGAATATTCTTTCACCTACCTTGAAAGAATTTAAAATCAGCCTAGAAAAATCAAGACAAAACACAAGTGAAATGATTTAGCAGTGCCCATTAAATGCGCCCACACAACACACAAGCACTTCTGTTTTCTAACCTTATACAGCTGCCTCATCCTACTGAGGTCACCTGCCTGCCCTGGTGCACCTGGAAGGTGTGTGAAGTGATGCAGTGGGCAGACTTGCACAGAGAGAGCCCCTGTTCTGAGCTGGCCGTGCAGACGGTTTTCCCGGAGGCTTCATGTAGGTCACACCCCCACCGCGCCCTCTGCAGCTGATCTCTGGCCAAGCTGCCTCACTGGAAATACAGAGCATGCTTTCTGTAAGGGTTTCAAAGCTGCTGCTGCTGCCTTTGCTGCTGCAGAGGCTGTAACCTGGCCTTTCATGTCTCAGTCTAGACAGATGCATGATTGAATAAAGGATTCATCCAAGCCCTGTGTCACATTGGCCATCTGGAAAGCAGCCAACCACTCATTTAGCAAATTGCTCTCTTTAAATGCAGCTGCTGTGTCTCAGCGTTTATGCTACCAAGACAGATCTCATGATTCCTCTTCCTTCATTTATCTCAGCTGCTCCTCTCAATATGCCTAGGAACTTTAAAAGGCTGTTAATGCATGACAAGGCACTTGACCCACATGATTTCCAAGCCAAAAGGGAGCATCCGTCTTGTGCTGGGTCATCCTTTCCTCAAAAGCAAGGGCACCTTGGCTGTGCTCCCCGTCTTAATGAAGGCTGCCTTTAATAAGAATGCTATAAAGCTCCACGGCGCTCAGCCGTCTGACACTGTAAATATTACCTTTTAGAAACGCAACCAGGGGTAGTGAGTGCTTGCCTGGCTGTCAGGAGGGAACTCAGACCTCAGATCTTTGAGCAGGAAAGGATGTTCTTTGTCGGGGCCTTTCTCCGTTTGGAAAGGTGGATTACAATAGGTAGCAGATAATGTCAACAAAGCCCCTGAGATGAGATTTGAATGAGTTGGAAGCAAAATGATTTCAGAATAGCAATAAGACCTCAGGGGTTTTACATCGTTTTCTTTTTTTTTTTTTTCCAAAGGGGGAAAAGGAAGGAAAGAGGCCACCGAGGCTAAGCAGTTGATGGTCAGGATGTCAATGGTCACTTTGGTCTGGTGCAGATTATTATCTTTTAGTGATCAGGGCAAATAATCCTGGTGACCACTGCTTTCAGCACTTGCTTAACTCGTTTGGGGTCACAGTATTATTAAGTCTGGAAACCAGAAGCCAAAATCAGTGAGTGAGTGTCTAATAAGTATCATGTGCTCAGTCCTTAGCGAGGTCCATTGGAAAAGAAACAAAATAGCACAATAAATGATCCTTGTCATTAAGTCCTTTTCTGAGGCAAAAAGAAACACATACAGGAGTATTTGGCATAGAGAATAATGGAACATGTGGACTTTGGAGTCAAATCGCAGATGCGATTGGGGGCAAGTTTCCCTTCTGAACCTCAGTTTCCTCATCAGCAAAATCAGGTGGACATTGATCTCTTGGAGTTGCCTTCAGGAGTGGTTGAATCAGCCCTTCCATACACTGAGAACTCATCAGATCCTACTAACGGTGGTCACAGGGTGCATGAGCTTGACCATGAATACTAGAGGAATTCAGAGGAAATAAAGAACACTTTGGGCTGGAGCAAGCAAAGCAATCTTCATGGCTCAGCTTGATCCTAAAGGAAATATAAACTTTAGGTAGGGAAGGGGTACCTGGTACATGGAGCAACATGAACAAAACAGATGGTGCGGGGGGGTGCGGGGAGCTGGGTGGACCCATTTTCGGGAACAGGGGTGGAAACACTGAATGAACAAGGGCCCCACTGATGCAGAACCTTGAAGGTCAAGCTAAAGGGTCCTGACCTAATCTAACTGATAGAAGGGGACCACTGTGATTTCTCTAGCAGAAAGCAGCAGAGTGACAGCTACAGGTTGAAAAGACGTCCCTGGTGTCGGTGAATGCGGTGGTTGGCCAGAGGAACGCAGGCTGGGAGCCGAGCTCCAGGCCAGGCACTATTCCAGGCCTGCCAGATGAGGATTCAGTGGAGGTGGCCACAGGATGGAGTAAAGCTGGTGTCCCCCGCATGCTTGGTACACTTGATGCCTCCACCGGGCAGGAAGGAGAAGGAAAAGGAAAGAGAAACGGGTTTTAGGAAGAACCTTTTCCAAGCCAGACACAGGGCTAGAAACTAGGTGCTTTCTCAACCATTCTTTTTTTCCACCTCCATGCATAGGACCCTAATACACCAAGAAAATGGTGGCCTGGAAGCAAGTGGAGCCACTCAGATTTCTGGCTGGCTTAGCTGAGGACATAGCTCTGATGTGTTCAGGGTGAGGTGACTTTAGAACAGTCATAGTCCTCCAAGTAAAGGGTCCTATCAGAAGCTGCCAGTCCTGGTTTGGCGGATCAAGGAGAGATGTAAATTCAAATGTCCTTGGGTTAGGGGAGACAGGTCAGTGGTAAGACTCAAGGAGCACTGGACGAGGGGAGTGTTGGGAGAAAAGAGCAGAGGACTGAGACCCCAGCCTCAGCAGCACGGGGAAGCCGCTGAGAGGGGGAAGGAGCCAGCAGAAGCCCAGGGAGAAGGGATGTCCAGAGGGGAGAGGTGATTAGCAGCAGAACATCCACAGAGCTCGAGGAAGATGAGAGACTGAGAAAATCCCCACTTAATGTACTAGAAATGGAACCCGTGGTCGAAAAATGTCAGTGGAGGACAAGGGCGAGAGGCCAGGTTGCAGGGCTCTAAGGAGGGAATGTGGAGTGAGAAAACCATACATGAGCTAGGAAGAAAGAAGTGGAGGGAGGGGAGCAGTACATGGAGATTTCTTGAAATGAAATGAGTTTCCAAATGGTACTGCGATGGCATGAAAAAGTGGCAGAACCCAGTGATGTTGATGTGATTCCTATCAATAGGTTATGCACTGGAAGAATCTTATATAAGAAACACTCGACACAGAATTTTTGGTGTATGTCATACTGAGGTCTAACAAATAAATAAATAAATAAAAACCAGCAGGCTGCGATTTCTTTTGTACCCAGAGTGAGGTAGTTTAGCACAAAAATAAATGACACCATGTACCATGAACTCAACGTACTATGAACTCAGCTAAGACCACAGTTTGTCCCAGAGCTGATCTACTTGAGCTCAAAGACCACATGAAGTTTAGCAAGTCCAGCTCTGCTACTTAAGATTTCTGTTACCTTGGGCACATCATTCAATCTCTGTCTGCCTCAGTCTCCGCATCTGTGAAATGGAAATAACAAAATTGCTGATCCCATAGGACTATTGTGAGGATTAAGTGAAATAACACATGCAAAGCATTTAGTTCGTGCAGCACCAGTGCCTGGCACTTATTCAGGGATATATTCTCAGATCATGCTGATACTGGAAAATACTACAGTAGCTCCCACAAACAAATTAGCAGAATTTATTTCACATGAGAGACAGCAAGTTTTGCTATTATACCACACCTTGCTGTTATGCCAGTGTTTCCTCCTATCAAATGCTGTTCCAAGTGTAGATCACTGTGAGAAATATGTGGGCATGACCAAGGTCCTCCGTGCACAGTCACATGGGATGGGGAGCTCCCCTGTGTCCCTGGGTCCTGGCATTTGGACAGTACAGTCTGGCCAATCTCATGGCCCGCTCAAGGTTATGGCAGCTCCAGTTTCTCTCCAGTGTGAAAGACCATCTGTTTGGGGACAAACGGAGAAGCCTGAAAAACTATCCACTCCCTTTTAAATGGAAAGATATGGTTTGTTGTTTCTACTGAAAGCGGACAAGCTTTCAGTGTGCGGAAAACACATGGAATATGTTTCTTTTTTATTTCTCATTTATTTTTCTTTTCATTTAAAACTATACTGCAGGGATGTGTGAACATTCTGGTTTGGGCACCTGTAGGTGAACTATTAAGGGAAATATTGAAGTTCAAATGTAATTTCAAAAGAAAGGGAATAGAACATTTTAAAGCAAGGACACAATCTCTTTACGTAACTATTGCCATGGAGTAAAAGAATAAACCCAGAAAATGTTCTCAAGATAGCTTAGGATTTAGCTTTGCTTTTTCTTCTAATTTTCTCAAATTGTGTATGTTTTAGTCCATTTTGTGTTGCTATAACAGAATTACCTGAGACTGGGTAATTTATAAAGAGGAGAGGTTTATTTGGCTTACGATTCTGGGACAGCTGCGTCTGGCATGGGCCTCAGGCTGCTTCTACTCATGGCAGAAAGTGGCAGGCAGCTGGTGGGTACAAGCAGATCATATGGCGAGAGGAAGCAAGAGAGAGAAGGTGCCAGGGTCTTTTTAAGCAACAAGCTCTCGCAGGAACTAATCCAGCGAGAACTCACTCATTAATCCCCCCTCCCCCAGGGAGAGCATTAATCCATTCATGAGGGATCCACCCCCATGACTCAATCAGTTTCCAACACTGCCACATTGGGGATCAAATTTCCACATGAGTTTTGGAGGGGACAACACATCCAAACTCCATCAGTGTATTACTCTGTTCTCAGTTGCTCATAACAGAATAACTGAAAATGGGTAATTTACAAGAAAATGAAATTCATTTCTTATGGCTTTGGTGGCTGAGAAGTCCAAAGTCCAGAGGGCACATCTGGCAAGGGCCTTCTTCTTGGTGCGGACTCTCTACAGAGTCCTGTGGCAATGCAGGGTATCACATGGCAAAAATGACAAGAGCTCCTTAATATCCTCACTTGCTGTCCTTACAAAGCCATGAGTGCCACTCCCATGATAACCCACTAAACCATTAACCCATTAATCCATGAATGGATTAATTCATTGATGAGGGCACAGTCCTCACAATCCAATCACCTCTTAAAGGCCCCACCTTTCAAATATCATAATTGCATTTCCCACCCTCTTGACACTGTTACAGTGGGGGTCAAGTTTCCAACACATGAGCTTTTAGGGCACACATTCAACCCATCTCAGCTTGTAACTTCACATTCCCACCCTCTGCTTTGCTCTTACACTCCCCTGTCATGGCTATGATACCAATATGGACCTCCAAATTTGTTGCATTTATTTGTTCATTCGAGAAATGTTTCTGGGGCTATAACTGTGCTTGGTTCTGGGGATAGAGCAGTGAAACTAAAACTGGTCACAGGAGAAGTCAAGATGAACACTTCAGTTGAACATCAAATGATAAACCTGTGCTAATCTGGGTAGGCAAGCTGCTGTAACAATCCCTTGAGTTCAGTGGCTTCTCACAACAGAAATTTATTTTCTGTTCAAGTAACATTTCCTTGCATGCATTTGGTGGATGGCCTCCATGTGGTGTTTGGGGACCTAGGCTTCCCTCGGGCTTTGGATCCTCTGCACCCAGGCAGCACACTGGGGAAGACATTGAGAGAGGGGTCTTGCAGGAGGATTTCATGGGTTGCGCCTGGAAGTGCGTGCTGTAGGTCACATCTGCCCACATTTCAGAAGTCAGTCACAGGGCCACCCAGTTGCAATGGAAGCTGGGAAAGTTGAACAAGCACAGAAAGGGACATGGGTTTGGAGAATGACTAGTCTGGCTTTGCCATGTAACATGAAAAGTAAGGTATCTAGGAAACAACAGGCTGTATGTCCCTAGGAATTTCTGCTGATGGTGTGACAGCCCCTTTGTCATCAGGGAATTCTGTCTTCTCATTGCCTCTCCCTCTCGTACCTTCTCTCCATCCCTCTCTGCCACCACCCAGTCTTCAGAACCTGCCTGTGCGTGCCTTCCTCCATGTCCCAGCTTACAAACTTCACATCGGGAATGTGTCCTCCCCTCCACCCCAGCTTTTCAAAGTCCTCTTCCTCCATCAGGGCTCGAATCCAATCTCATCTCTTCTAGAAAGTTTCCCCGATCAGAGCACACAGCCCTCCCTATGCAATGCTCGCCATCTGCACCACACCAAGGCCCTTCCCATTCACCGCCACATTGTCAGTCTCTTTCCAACAGAATTCATGCTACTAGAGAGTCATCCAGGGGGCACTCGATATGTAATTGCTGGGGGAGAAAGAGAGGGAAGATGTGGCAAACAAGCCCAGAGTTCTGGTCCCATCCGAGTGTTCCCTGCAGCCTGGCTCCAGCCAGGGGCTTACCTCTGCCTCAGCGTCCTCACTATAACCTGAAGATAATAACACCTGCACCACCTTCCCTCCCAGAGGGGGTTGAGATCCAAGTGAGGTAATTCAGGTGTGTCCAGAAGGAGGACAAGGTAGATTAGTCACCCAGCACACCCACCAGGAGGTGACGCACGAGGGTGTCCTGGGCTCGGGGCTGCAAACAAAACCTGCCCTGTGTCAGCAGCACCAGAGGTGAAGGTGTGGCTGCTTGCAGTGCTTCTTGGAAACTGGAGAAGTTTCCTTTGAGGTCAATAGAAAGGGGTAAGTCAGGAATGAACATCCCTGTCTTTTGACTCTGAAGTTAGCAAAAGAAATTTTTTTTCAACAAAAAGAAAAGACTGGCTAAAATCCCCCCATGGCAGCAACTCAAGCTCTCCTTGGAGTGGTATTTCGCTGCCCTGAAGATAAGCACAGCTGTGCTGCTCAGCACCTTCATAACTGGTTCTCTGGCCTCCTTAAGAGCATTGTTCTTGCTTGGGGCTCCAGGTTCATCCTGGACTGTTGTTGCCCCAGCACAGAAGGGCCTCGGCACTTGTCGAGTGGAAGGGCCGGGAGCACCCAGGCTGGCAGGGCAGCTCGTGACCCAGTCCCCCAGGAGCCTGGGCAGGAGTGGGACCTCTTTCAGCTTCAGCTTCCCCATCTGTAGACCTGGGAGCACCTATGAGCTGCTTCCTGGAGGTGCCGAGAGGACCTCACTGTTAGCCCCGAGCACCAGCACTGCAAGTTCATATCAACACCGACTCACCCGCAGGGTCTCTTGATGAGACACCTGGGATTCCTCTAAATGGAAGTACCACTGGCTGGTTGCAAGCTGCTGGATAAGGTTAAAAGCACATATTATGTGCAACATCGCCTTCCTGTTTCAAGGGGAGAAATGACTCCCTTTGGAGCGCAGTGGATTGAGATCCAAGTGCCTCTTGCTCTTTTCTATTGTGTCTGGAAAGATGGCAGAGGGAAGCCTGCCCAATGTGCTCCCTCTTCAGACTCCCCCAGATAGGCTCTGGAGGTGACCGTGTTGTGGTTTTGTGACTGAGACATTCCTAGGGTGTTCGTGTGTGCCCTGGGATGGGTGTGAGCATGAGTGTGTCTGCATGCGGGGGTCGGTAGCACCTCACCTCAGCCCACAGCAGGCTGTCGGGCTTCAGCGTGTCACTGTTGGTGATGGGCCTGAGGACAGAGCTGCCATGGCCGGGGAGCCGGGCAGTCCACAGTCACTCTTGGGGCAGTGAAGCGCTGAGGTGGGGTTTGCTCCTGGTGGAATTTCATAGGTCTCTCGCATTTATGGACAGTAAGTTCACAGACACAGATCCCCACAGACAGAGTCACACAGGGAGAGCTGCAGAACCCCCCACAGGCACCAGCACCACCTACCCAGATGGTTGTGCACAGAAACAGCCCCTCAAAAATTCCTAAAGACAAACATACAGACCCCCCAACAGACACCTCCACAAATGCTCACAGACACAGAGATAACCACAAACTCCCCACAGACACCCCCACCAATATTGCCAAAGAAAAGTTCACAGACACCTTGACAAACACAGACAGCCAATGACACCACTACAAATATCCCCACAGATATTCTCAAAATCAAACAGACTCCCCACAAATGCCCATGGACACTGCCACGGATACCTACACTGCACACCTATTCCATATACACCCTATAGATCCCTACCATCACCTTCACAAACACCCCTCACACACCACAAACCCCTCAGAATCCCACAAAGAAACTCACAAGATACCTCACTAATACCCACAGAGACACTTTTACAGACGGACCCCAAATATCCCCCATCTCAAAATACACCCCCAGCACCCTGGCAGACGCCTCCAGCATATGTCCTCCACAGAGCCCCTTGCAGGCTCTCCCCCAGATGCATCTCCTAATTTCACCCCATGAGCCCCCACCAAAGAACAGACACCCCTTCCAAAGCTCACCCTGAAATGTACTGACACACACAGAGCACACAACACAATCACACACCAGACACCCCTCACAGTCCCAGATACACAAACATGCACCTTCACACACACACCCCACACATATACCCAGTCACCCACACAGACCCCCTGTGCACACACACATCCCATCACCTGCACAGATCCCCTGTATGCAAACACCACATAGAGTCACCCATGCAGATCCCCCTCTGCACACACAGGCATAGACACAACTCAGAAACACAAGTCACTGCCCCCCATCACCTGGCAGTCTCTTAGCACCATGCATGCAGCCATGCTTCTCTGCAGAAGCCCTTCCTGTATGAAGGTCTCACAGAGACCCCAGAGAAACGCTCCCCTCCAACACAGATGAACCCAGACCAACACTCACTGGTCTGACACACTTGGATGCAGACAGACACATGGAGGTCCTACTTCCAGCTATGATTTTTCATTTCAGGCCATCTTCTAGCTATCATCTGGAAAATCCATAAAAGCCATTTACTGCAAACAACTGGGATCATGGTACAATATTCTGGAGATGGAACAAACAGTGCTCAAGTAAGGCCAGATGATGCGTCTTCTGTCACCCTAGCTGGCCCTGAGGAAGCAGGGGCAACAGACCTCTCCTTGCCATGATTTCACAGAAGGAGGAACACGGTTCAAAGACTGAAGTGTGGTTTCTGGAGAAGGCGGGGTGCATTTGTCCCCCAATGGTCTTGCCAGGAAACAGTCTGCTCGGACCCTTGTGAGGCAGGGGGTGCTCGCCCTGCTCCACGGACAGCTGTCCCTCTGCTGACAGAGTGGAGCCGGGGCCTCCTGCACAGCTCTGCAGCTGGCTTTCCTTACAACACAAGTTTTTTAAAAAAGAGGTAATGCCTCCAAAAATCCTCAAGATTTTCTTAGAAAATAGATGCTTTCAAAGAGGGGTATGGGACGGTGGGTGTTGGAAGGAGGAGGGGACAGAGGAGGGAGATCAAAACGAAAACCAAGAGGATGGATAAAGGGATTAGAAAGCAAGAAATAGCCCGACCAGCTGGCGGCCATCTGGGAAGCATGGAGAACGGGAAGAAGAGAGTTGTTGAGTTTCTAGCAAGTGGGAGCAGCTCATCACGGCAGGAGGGTAGTGCTGGGAGGGACGGGCGAGCAGCTAGATCCCTGCCCGCTATTACAAAATCCAGTGGTTTCCCTAAGGATTGGGTTGCAGTGAGTTTGCTCCTGTGTGCAGCAAACTCCCTAAGGATGTCATCAATTAGGGACGCTGTAAGGCATCTGAGGGCACAGCAGGTTAGGCTCATGCTGGACGCCAGTGCCAAATGGGCAGCGGGTGGAGATAGTTGGTTTCTGCCTTACACAGAGGGTTTTTAAAAGCCTCAAATAAGACCATGAGGAAGGCTAGTGACTGTAGGATAAGCAGTAAATTATTGTATTCAGTTATTTCTATATTGATAAACATTCAAAGCAAATTGTCTGTGTTTGTGAGCAGCTGTCTATAGAGGGAAAAGAAATAAATCATAAAATCAATGGGTACACTGCCATATACAAAGACATCACGCATCCGCTCAGTTGTCCCGCAGAGGACTGAGGATAGCACGTGTGAAACTAAGCGCATCGCATCTTTGCCATCCACCAAAAATCAGCCTCTGTCCTCCCTTCCTCCCCTCATTGTCCTCACCAGCTGCCATCCTCTCTGCCTGCCTGCCACAGGCAGACGCCTGGCCACCAAGTCCCTGCAATTCTGCCCTCTTAGTAACTCTACCTGCGCCCTTTGCTTCCTCCCACGGCCACTGCCCTCATCTTACGCTGTCGTGACCATCACAGCAACAAAGCTTTAACTGGCCTCCTTGGCCCCAATTTCAAATCCCTGCATATCATTCTTTATATTTTCATTGGGAGGCTTTTGTATTAAACAAATCTAACCTCGTGTTCATTCTGCAAACACTGATTGAACATCTATTTTGTGCGAGTCTTTGTCCTGGGTGCTTGAGATATGTCAGTGAACAAAACAGAGACCTCGACCCTCGTGGAGGTACAGTCTGGTGTCAGGAGAAATGTGCGGAGAAAGACAGAACATGTAGTAAATGATATGATGTCTTTGCATGTGATCAGTTCTGTGGAGAAACAGCACAGCGTAAGGGGTTCGAAACCCCCCAGTGCATATGTCTTTGTGCACATGCCTGTGCACGTATGTGCACACACATGCATGTGTGTGTAGTTTTCAATAGGTTGGCCAGGACAGGCCTTGTTAAGAGGTTGGTGTATGATCAAAGGAGGTGAGGAAGGGAGCCACACGGCCATCTGAGGGAAGAACATTCCTTGCAAAAAGAAGAGCCAGAGATGTCCCCTAAGAGAGAACGTACCTGGACAGTTCCAGCAATAGCCAGCAGGCCGGGGAGGCTGCGGCAGGACAGGTGTGTGTGAGAGTGGAGGGTATGAGCTCAGAGAGCTAAAGGAGGTCAGGTGACATAGGGCCCATGGTGGGGTGTCACCATTGCCAGGTTTTAAGCTATAAGTGACTTACTGTGACTTCTCTATTGAACAGTCGGTCTAGTGATGTTGGTGACTCAGACTAGAGTGTAGCCAAGGAACTTGTGAGAGGTGATGTCTCTCTCACTCAAAATCCTTCAGTGACACCCCTTAGCTTTCAGATAAAATCTAAACTCTTCAGTGTAACTAATAAAGCACTTCAGGATTGGAGCCCTGTTTATTTTTCCTGGTTCATCTCTTAATGGAGACTTTGAACCCCAGTGGCCCATGTTCTGAAGCAAGTGGGTTTCTAACAAGCTTCCTCCTCTCTCACAGCCCCATGCATCTGCATCAGCAGCTTCCTCCACCTGACAGCAGCACCCTTCTGGCCCTTCACTGAGCATCCTGTCCTCGGGGAGGCCATCCTCCCCTCTCTGTGCCACGAGTCCTCAACACATCAGTCTGTGCATGCCTCAGGGACTGGGATGATAGCCCGGAACCAGAATGTTCTGTCTATGCTCTGTCTCTCTCAGTAGACTGTAAACTCCCAGAGCATAGGAATTAGAGCTTTTGTTTCTGAATCTCTAGTAAACTTGGATAGATAGGGGGATGGATGGTGGGTGGGTGGGTGGAGGATGGGTGGATGCATGGTGGGTGGAGGGTGGGTGGGTGATGGATGGTGGGTGGGTGGGTGGATGGATGCATGGTGGGTGGGTGGGTGGATGGATGGGTGGAGGGTGGGTGGATGCATGGTGGGTGGAGGGTGGGTGGATGCATGGTGGGTGGAGGGTGGGTGGGTGGGTGGATGAGGGTGGATGGACGGTGGGTGGGGGGGTGGAGGGTGGGTGGGTAGATGGACGGTGGGTGGGTAGATGGATGGATGGTGGGGGTCGGGTGGATGGATGGATGGATGGATGGATGGATGGATGGATGTGGGACTGGATAAATTCTGGCTTTTTCATCAGATCTTGAATTCAAAGGGCTTTATTTTTAGTTTGTAATTAGTTAAACATCATAAAATGCTCAAAAGCAATCCAAAGACACTAATTTCTGCGTTACTGAAGAGATGGCTGAAGGAGCGTGTACGGGTAAGGGTTTGTGAGCACACGTTCACGTCAGCTGCACACGATGGTTGTGTTGCTGGAAAGATGAATGTAAAGGAATTTTGATAAATGGCATCTTATTTGCCCATTGATCAAATATAACTTCAGACATGCTTTATTTTTTGACTTGCTATTCAATTAGCAGTAGTTCACACTGTCACGTGAAGTTCTTTAACACCCGTCTCTCCCTACCAACCTCTGTCAGATGCATCATTCGGCTGAAGGTGATTGATTTCTGCTGGCAAAGTACTGAGGAAAATCTTCTCAGAAAAGAGTCGGTCTTTTTGCATTGCATAAGCATCTCATAGTTTATCTGTTTTTCTAGAGTTGTTCGTGTCCAGTTTGGGTTTTAGGGCTTCCTTTTCTTATCTTGGGAAACACTTGAACATGTTGACTCTACGTGACATATCAGAAGCAGATTCCTTACCTTCGTCCTGTGGTTTCAGGAGGGCGCTAGCAGGCAATTCACTGACAATGACAGGAGACTGACTTCTTGTTAGCTTCTTGACTTCTGTATCCTTTTGATGACAGAGCCTGGAGAGGCAAACTCTCAGCCAAAGTGAGAGTTCTTTACCCAGGCCTGTCCTCCACAAAAGTAGGCTGTAGAGGAAATAGAACAAACAAATGAAAAGGCACATTTTCTCAGAGAGATCTGATTTTGAACATTACTCCAAGCCTGGAATAAACAGCCTACCCTGAGGCTAAAACAATAGATTCGAAGTATCCTGAGTGGGAAGGTCCCACGCAGGCGTCTTACCCAGCTTGTAGCTCAGTCGAAGTAGAAGCTTCTCTGCCACACCCCTGAGAAACGGACATTCCAAATTGGCTTGACCCTTCCAAGAAGAGGGAATTCCTTCAAAATGTGGTCACCACACATAGGATCAGGAAGCACCATGGATTTGTGCTTCTTAACAGCAATCCTGGAAGCTAGAAAGCAATGGAGCAATCCCTTCAAAAATCTGGAGGAAAATCATTTCCAATGTTGAGTCCTAAACTCAGATAAACTATTGTTAAAATATGGGGGTAGAATAAAGTATTTTCAAAGATCCAAAATTTCAAAATTTTACCTCCTGAAAACCACTGAAGGATTTTCTCCAGGAAAAGAGGGAGAAAACTGAAAAGAGGAAGAACCAGGATCCAGAAAACAGGAGATACAACAAAGAAGAGGAGCAAATGGCACCCTCAGGTGACAGTGAAGGGAGGACCCAAGATGACAACTGCATACCAGGCACAGGTCAGCCAGAGCCCTTCCAAAGATGAAACCAGTGGAATGGATGGCTCATGCAGCCGAGTGTCAGTGTTGGGAGAGGAGTTGTAGTCAGTTGGTAAAGAAGGATAAGTACACAGAAGGCAAATGACAACAGAGAGCCCAGTGCTAATACCCCAAACTGCAAAACCAAGAGTAACAATGCCAGCGTGCCACTTAGAGACTAGAGACAGGAAATAAGTACCCGAATAATCACCTACAAGAAGAGGAGGCAGAAGCTTTTGTGGATGGAAATGGGAGAGGAGTCAAGCCTCCTAAACTTGCAGAACTTTTTGACTCTTTAAGCAAGTACATATAACTTCAGTAAAAGTCAAAATAAAAATGTTTTAAAAAAGGAAAACAAACAAAACAATTTTCAAAAAAGTTCTAGTTTTCAAGTGTTTTAAGAAGACTGTGAGGTCTTCCGTTCTCCCAGGTAAACGTTTCTATTTTTCTCAGCTGTCTTTCATGTGACTCCATTTCAAGATGTCATGTCATTCCAGCATTCTTTTCCCAGCAGTGCCCTATGTGTGGCCCACCAAGGCCTTGACATATTACCACCTCCACTGGAGCCATGTGTTCTCATCCTTTACTTATAGATTGATGTCTTGAACCTAAATCCAGGGCTTTCATTCTTGTTGAATTTCATTTCATTGATTTTTTGCATCCTTATTCTGTTTGGTTAAAATAATTTTAAATGCTGATATTGACCTCCAGTAGATTAGCTATCTCTCCCAGCGTCATGTCATCAATAAATGTAATAGTGCTTCTGTAAATTCATCCAAGTCCTAGGTAAGGCTGTTGAGCGACACAGCTGAGAACAGAATCCTGCCATATGTTACTAAAAACCTCCCCCTGAAAACCACTGAAGGATTTTCTGGTAATTATTATTTTCTGGTAATTATTATTTTCTGGTAATTATAGAGTGGGATTCACCTGGTATTATTCACTTCACTTTATTTTTTTGTTTGGTTTTGGGTTTTTTAAATTTTTACTGAATCATAATTGATGATACATATTTTTGGTGTTCAACGTTGACATACGTTGATCAAATCAATATTACTAGCATATATATTGTTATAAATTGTACTTATTCTTTATGCCCCTTGACTAATCTCTCCCCATCCCCTCTCCTCCCTGCTCCCACCTCTGATAACCCTTGATTTCTTCTCTCCCTCTGAAAGAGTAATGGTTACGCTATTGATTTGTTGCCTAGATGATCTGTCCAATGGTGAGAGGTGTGATCAGGTCCCCCAATATTATCACAGAGCAGATGCTTCTTCTGTCTCTGGAATGGGCTTTGTGGAGAGAGACATCCTCTTCTTTTCTTTGGTCTCTGCTGGTGGCTCTTCTTGTGCCAATGCACTCCAGTGGCTGGTGGCCTATCTGCATGGGGTTATGGCATCTAGCTGCTTTCATGGCAGCTGTGGTTATTGTGGTTGCTGTGGTGGGCCACCCACATGGAGGTGATGTTTTTGGCATACTCCTTACCTAGCTGCTGGTGGCTCCTGGCTCCATACCTCAGGACCCTGGGCAGACCCTGTGGCATTGGTGGTGTGCCTGGTTGTGGGTGGAGGGTCTAGCCCCTGGTTCCATACCCCAGGAACCCAGGTGGGCCCCAATAGGTACTCTGTTTTTTCTTTCAGTTCTGTGTTGGATTATTGGCTGTTCCCATCACTTAAACTCTGCACTGGAACTAATTTGTTGTTCTTTGCTTACTTCTAAAGTGGGGGAACTTCCTGTGGGTACCAGTACTTGAGCTCCGTGGTTGAGCTAAATTGCTGCTTTGCTGCTGACTCTCTGGGGAAGGCTTTTTGTGAAGCTCAGGTTTTAATGGTTGACTTTATAGGTACTTCCAGGTTTAGTGAAATCTGCTGCATCTGGGTTGTTTAGAAGCACTGGTCTGGGCCTGAGTGTTTTCATCAAACTGCACCCCATGAAATTCTATATTTCTGACTAGTCTCCTCTGAGATGTCCTACACTGGGGGGCAGATCAGCTGTCCATGCTGTGTGCATTCACTTCACTTCGAATAGAGGTGTTCATTCATTTGCTCAAAAGGTATAATACAAGTACCTCTTGGAGGGGAAGAAAAGAAAGGTCCTGGTAATAACAGTTCCAGGAATTGTTGTCCCTCTTGAGAGTCACAGCAAGATGATTCACAGTATCCTTCAGCTGCATCTGGGTGAAAAAGAACAAATTTGTTAGAGCTTTGTCCTAAAATGACCAACTCCTTCCCCCAACACACACACAATGACAGCAATTGCTCAAAGCATCTGCAAGGAGCAAGAGTCTCACGTGGCAGATGCTTTCCCAGCCCCTGAGCTGGGTCTTCTCAATGGCCCCACCCATGTGGAGCATGGGAGGGGCTCTCAAAGGCCACACACAGAGCTCTATGCCACCCCTCAGGGGGTCCTGGGCAGGGGACCTGAAGTCCTACTTGCATTGATGATCTCCTGCAGTCTGCTGCCTCAAAAGGATTCATGCTGGTGCTTGGATTCTGTTAGATTAATTTTTGACAAGCTGAAAGATGAAGTTTAAGGTTAACGATTGGCTGTTGACAATGTACTCAAATTCAACAAGCCAGCACCGTGCAGACTGTTGTCCTGACCTAGCCAAACCAGTACCGCAGTAGATAAAAAACTGAGAGGAAAGACTTTTTAAATCTCTCCTGTAGATGCCCTCAAAAAAGAAGAACAGTTTTTGTCATAAGTCTCCCCAGAAATCGATCTGCTTATGCTTGCCAGAGGTTAAAAGACAGATTATGAGTCTTGTCTGAATTAAGAAAATACTGATGGATAATACAGAAACTATTATTAGAATAAGAAATAAACTACAATTGAGTATTTTAGACTTTTTCCCATCAATTAATTCATGCACAAGAGACTGAATTTACATTTCCAAGAAGTCATTCCGAGGTCTCTAAGGACTTTTCTTAGAGTTTTACCTCTTGTAATATGAATGCATGCTGCAAATCACTTACCTCTGATTTCTGATCATCACCGCCATCTCCTTAACCTCACTAACTCTGTAAACTTGGCTGGTTTTTCCTCTTCTGCCTCATTTTCTGTCTCAGAAATCACTTCCCCAAAATTAAATGTATCCAGGGGAAGGCAATATAGATGGTGAAAGGTGTTATGAAGGACAGGTTAATGGAAGAGGGCCAGAAAAGTTTTCATTTGGGGGAAATTTAAATGGGAGATTAATTGACCAAAAAAAAAAAAAATGTGAGTTGAAAGATTCTCCAAGTACCACAAAGTAAGGAACAGGCTGAGGAGACATGCTTGTCATTTGCTCTACTGTTGGAATCAGACACTTTATAAAGTGACAATACCAAACTTTTTAAACAGCTTCTTGAAAAATTGCTTTTCAAAAAGAGACTTTCCATTTAACCAGGGAGATCAGAGCCATTGGGGTATTGTTATGGAAGCCGAGTAATTTACACAATAAAAGAAACCTTAAAAGAATGATTCCACAGGTAAAACAGGAGGCTGTCAAGGGGTCAGCATTAGTTTCTGAGGCACCATAATCTGAAAGTGACACAAGACAAGAGTGGATTCTGTGAGTTTTGAAGTTTGGAGAGTGGAACCTACTTAAGCTACTGATTTTCTGGACTCTTTGGCTGGGTGGGTAGAAGATGCTGGGGCCTGTGTGGACATTTCAAGGAAACTCACCATAAAGAACCTCATGAGGCAAAGAGGGGCCTGCTGGAAAGGCATCTCCAAGACGTGAGGAAACCTGATGGAAGTTCATTTGGAGAGAAAGCGAGTGCTTGCACAGGCCCTTCCTCACTCCTCCACGAGGCAAGAAAGTCTAGTGAGGGTTTTTATGACCAAGCAAAGAGTGAGTGCTCAGGGATTATGGGCGTAGAAACCGAGAGCGTCTTCTGTCGCTGTGATCAGGCCACTCTTCACAGAAGATTCTCAAGAAATAGCTTTTGAGTGGATTGAAACATACAAACTTAATACTTGAAGAGCAGCCAAAAGTAATGAACAATTTAAACAAAAAATACCTCACTTCTATGCTAGCAATTAAAAAATGCTGAGGAAGAGAACCTTTTATGAAATACATAATAAAATGGAAAAACAGTTATTGGAGGAAAAATCCAATATTGGGACTTCTTTGGGGAAGCCAGCACACTTCCACAATTGCTGGCAGTAAGTATAAAAACCTATTGCCCAGAGGCTTTGATGATACCCAGATAACCATTCCAGGTTACATCTACTCTAAAACCTTCAGTCATCTCAAAGGGCCCCTCAGAGCTCTCAAACATTCTGCAATGTATAGACCTATGAGAACATCAATTGCAGACTGCTACAGAATTAGTCTAGCCATTAAGAATGCTTTCTGCTACAATCCAGGCTGCCTGGGTTTGAATCCTGACTCTGCTACTTGCTAACTTTGGCAAGTTATCTTTCTGTGCCTCAGTTTCCTCATCCTTAAAAAGGAAATAGTACTAGTGCCCATCTTGTAGAGTTATGTTGAGCAGTAAATGGGTTAGTATGTGTAAAATGCTTGGAACGGTGCTTGACACATAATAAATGTTTGCTATTATTAAGTAACAGAAAAAAAAATGACTAACAGAATAAAGGGGTTTATCTTTCTTTAACAAAGATGTCATGATATAGGTGGTTGCCGGTGTTGGTTTAGCTAATTAACGATTGTAAGAAAATAATCGAAGTGATTCATTTCAGAAATAACTTATCTGAGGGTGTTTTAACTGATTCAGGCCCAGCCCAGAAGTTGTCTGAGTGGTCCAGCCCATTCTCAAAGCATTGCTGAACATATAGAGCTGTCTGTCCTTGAGATGGTAATTAGTCACTAGCCCCCATTGTTTTCTTCATTCCCTGCTGTTTCTCCTTTTACAGGGCTTAAGAGGGCCTTTTTTTGTGGGCTTGTCCTGAGCACCCCCAGACAAAGGAATTCCTTGGAAGGGGGCAACAAATTTTAGCCATCAATCGGGAAGATTGTGCATCCTGTAGTACTCAGCCAGTAAGGGAGTGGGGGCAGGGACTTGCACACTAGGGAATAAATTGCTTGCTACAGCCCTTTTCCATGTGCCTGCCCTTCAGACACCAGAACCTTATAAAGCTGTAATTAGAGTCTCACTTCATTGTACCTCGTGTCTCCATGTCCATCCTTTGGCATTGGACAGGTGAGGGCATTTCTCACAAGGATATCAAGAGCCTTCACTCTCCATCATGTCATTTCAAAATCAGTCCCATAAATAGGTGGACCTTGCCACCGTCTGCCTTAATGTGTGCCAGCTACAAGCAAGGTCCACTTCTTTATGGGACTGACTTCGTAGGCCCCATATCTTCTTCTAAAAGTCTGCTCAAGCCCCAACTGGAACATGCAAAGACAGTCCTTAGAGTCCTCACCCGGGAAGGATTCGTTGGGTCCTTGCTCCCTACCAATCCTTGCAGGGCTCTAATAGAAGCACCCTTGCACACAGGATGCACACATCTCACTAGAAATACGAGCAGCACGCATCAAATGTGGCAATCACATGCTTGAGTTTTCTGGAATCCAGAAAAGGGAGAGCTCAGATGGTCTGGCATATTCAGGGAGCCTGCCCTGGACCACTGAACCCTAGTGAGGCCTCAGAGAATGGGAAGAATTTACAGGAGTGAAGGAAATGGGGAGGGGAACTCCTACCTAAAAGGACTGATTGACAGAGGAAAGGCTCCTGGTTGAAATGAGCAGGAAGTGGGAGGGACAGTCATTTTTATCTTTTGAGATTTTTATGTTTTTCCCCTTTGGAAGAATAAGCCCAAAGTTGAGAACATGCCAGACATTACCATTATAATGCTATGACCTCGCCAAATATAATTTATATCCACTGGACAGGGCATGAGACTGGGTTACTCAGGTTAAAAAAAAAAAAAAAAAAGTAAAAGTAAATTAGAATTTGCCACCCTGCTCTCTCTCTTTCCAGGTATACCACTCAAGCAATCAAATAAATAAAAATAATATGTGTTCTTTAATAAGTCACCAGTGGTCCTGAAATAACTTCATAAACCTAACTGAAAATAAATGTTAAAAATGTCACATGAAGTACACAGAATGGAATAAAGAATGATAAATACCTGGTTTCCAGAAGCCAATGAAATTAGTCAACTTGAGCATCCTGGTGTGACTGGTTTGGGGTCCTTGCCCCAGGTATCCTTTGGGTCTGAAGACTGTAGATGGGTTTTCTTGTAGGAGTAAAAGCCAACTCAAATGACCAGAGTGTCTTAGGACCAATAATGTGATTATGGACATGAGATCGATCTGAGATTTCTACTGTCTCTTAGAACCCAAATTGGTTTTTCTCAAGTGCATACAAAATCACGACATTGTCCTTTATGTTAAGAAAGTCCAGAAACCACATTCAGAGTGGACATGCCGTCCTGAAGAACAGGAGGGAGAGCAGGGGTCCCGGGATGGACGTGATGAGGGCACCCAATAGAGACAGGCCCACACCAATGTCTCTTATCTCTTTCTAAGCACATCAGGCTCACCCAGGTAGAGAAGATTCTTAATTAAGAAGCCTTATGCAAGAAAAGAGTAGTAGGAAATATTGTTGAGTGAAGGAGAAAAAAATAGGAAAACCACCAAACTTATGTGATCAGTGAAAAGGAAAACAAAAGGGGAAGAAAAATTGGACCAAGAAAATAGCATTTGTCTAAAAGATGAAGACCACCCAAGTTTCAAACACAAAGAGAAGAAAACAAAATACCCGTCCTGCAGTAGAATGAAAATGCGAGTTAAGAAAGTTACATACAAAAACAGAACAATAATCCAACAGAACTAGTGTGCATAAAAACACAATGTGTTTCTCGAGGGTGGTTAAGAACAAGCTCTTCAACTTTATTGAGGTACGATTTACATATCATAAAATCCACCCATCTTAAGTGTACAGTTTATCGATGGTTAGTAAGTTCACTGGGCCATGCAACTATCACCATAATTTAATTTTAGAACATTCCCATCACCCCAGTAAGACCGAGCTTCCACCCATTCCCATCCCCAGCTCCAGGCAAGCACTAACCTACTTTTTGTCTCTATAGATTTGCCTTTGGTAGCCCATTGTATGTACATGGGATCCTACAACACCTGGCCTTTTGTGCCTAGCCTCTTCCACGTAGCAGACGGAGAGCCATGATTCTTGTTGAGTGTAGACATTCTGTCCCCTTGAGTTGCAGCCCCCAGTCTCCCCCGTCCTGGGTAGGCACCTCCTCTGACTTTCCTCTCCAGCCCTCTGTGCATCACCAGGTAGAAGGCAGGATGCTGAGATGCAGAGCCAGGGCTGCCTAAGGGGTGGCCTGGTGTGGAGGCAGGGCCTGCTTCTTGGGGAGAAAACAAAGCCTGGTGAGAGGACTGAGAGAAGCTCCAGCAGGAGAGGTCCCCAGAGTCTGCTGTTCTCCATTCTGCCCACGCTTCAAGGGCTGTGTCCATGACCTTGCTCCGAGAGCACAGCCATGGGAGCCACCTTGGGGGAGGCTTGGCCAACAGAGAAATGGCGTGGGATGGTTCTCTAGGTGGCCCTCTGGCGACTCAGTCCTGTTGTCCTGGGCCACCAATCTCCAGATACCCACCTTTCCCTCCAAACTTACCTTTGCTTTCTATTCCTTTGGGTCTCTAGCTTTTGCACTCTGTGAGGGTTAGAACCAAAGGTTATATTCTTTGCACTCTCCTCTGAACCTGGCATCATGCCTGCAACAATTAAATGACAAGCGTATCATCCTGTACAGCTAACTAGTTGCTCTCCCAGCACTCTTATGGCTTTATCCCAATTTACATGCTCATTTCCTTAATAAGGGCTTCCGCCAGGGAAGAAGGTAGCCTGGCAGGAGAAGTCCCACTGAATCTGGTCCTGCGCATCTGAGACTGGCCTGGGCCTTCCATCAGGGTCCTGCCCCAAAGCCCTGATTCCCTGATCCCTGTCCATCTGCTTCAGAGCCCAGCTCTCAATTTTCAAAGACAGGGGAAAGAAAAGAGACTTTTACTCCTCCCAGTGTGATACTCAGCATATCTTCCGATCTATAGATGATTTCTAGAGAAGGAGAAATTGCTTTCTCTGAAAAGCCCCCTGTGGCTATGCAGGCAGCATTCAGATTTTCTCAGAAATATCTAAAATAGGCAGTAGAAGTTTCAGCACAGTCTGTCAGACAGGATACCCAGAAATTGTCCTGGAGTTAGCCTGGAGCCAGCGCAAAGGTAGTATACTGCACACTCGCATCCGACCAGGCCGCCTGCATGCTGCGCCCGTGCAGGCATGTGCTTATTTTAAATGTTCCTATGCTCTGAACAAGTGGTTTCTCCCTTGTGAAATGTGTTTTGAAAGAATGTTTTAGACATTGTTACAAATTCTTACTTGACCTGGTGCATGATCTTCATATTAATTAGCATTTTCTCTTTTTTATTTCTAGCTGAACTGTTCTGATTCTAGGAAAGCCCTCATTTCCAGCTCCAGCCATGAGCCATAGGCACTGCCTGTACTCCTCTCATGTTTGCGATGTTCTCTTTCTGGCTGTCATATCTTCAAATGTCTCCTACCTTTTTAGTTTCTGCATTGCAAAGGCATCCCACACTTCCCTAATAACTCCTGGTGCAACTCAAAAAAGGTGACCTCCTTCGCTGCTTAGTTTGCCTTCCATTTGGTAAGCGTCTCACCAGGAGGCTGCTGGAGAGGGAGGCAGGGAGGGGGGGCTCTCCTAGTACTGGCTCTGCACATGCTGAGAGCTCGATCATACATGTTGAGTTGAAATAAGAGCAAAGTCCACTTCGAGTGATGTCAGGCTACACTGTTTGAGTACCTCTAATGTGCTACATGATATTAAATACACAGTAATATCAACATAGGACAGCTAGTTTGGGAATTTTTA
Organism: Cynocephalus volans; assembly: GCF_027409185.1. Taxonomy (NCBI): domain Eukaryota; kingdom Metazoa; phylum Chordata; class Mammalia; order Dermoptera; family Cynocephalidae; genus Cynocephalus; species Cynocephalus volans. Next base: position 79,136,971 of record NC_084466.1, on the reverse strand, counting down.
AGAAAGGCCTGCTGTATGCAATAACTACTAGTGAAGACTCAGAATCTGAAGACACATGGAGTTTCTGGAAGCTGGGCATAGACCAAGTGAATTCTGAGAAAAGCCAAGTGAAAACCCAGCCCCCAATGAACAGCTAAGTCTGGGCATGGACTTGACCCAAGCAGATCCTGAGTCTGTGGAGTGGGGGGTGTGGCAGGGTGAGCCTGTGCTACTCATGGGGGAGTCTGGACTAGACTGAGGACATACATCCCAGCACTGGGTGAACTTTAAGAGGTCAAACGAGTCCAAATTGGAACCAGGAATCCAATCCCTTGCAATAGACCCTTCCCTGGATACCAGCTCATGGTCTGAAATAGATGCACACCTCTGACCGGCCCTGGACCTCCCTAACTAGACATGTACTTAAGGTCAGGCCCTGTACTAAGAGCCTTATGTATGTTACCCTGTTTAATCTCCATAACAATTTTATGGCTTGCATTCGCCCCTTACAGGTGGGTAAACTAAAGCACAGAATAATAGGGTATTGCTTGGGGCTCTGGTCTTTTTTTCACTACATTGAAAGAAACCCAAGTCAAACTGACTTACACAAAAAGGAGAACTTTTGGATGGTTCACATAACACGAGCAGGGCAGGAAGGCAGCTCCGTGCTGCGTGCTTCTGGAAGTGGGGGCACACATGCTGCTTTGTCTCTGTTTCTCCCACCTGATTCCCTCTGTGTGCTAGTTCAGATGGCAATCAGCCCATGGCCACGCAGCTTCCACCACAGGGACTGCTGATGCTCTTGGTCCCCAACCACCCCTGGGAAGGGTCTCTTTGGACCAGTGTGGCCCAGGAACAATGATGATTCAACTCAACCAGGAAGTAAACACCTGGTGGTGCCCATTCAAGTCACATGAGTAGAGTATAGGAAGGCATACTTTCCAGAAGTGGGGACAGGGAGGGGAGATAGGACAAAAAAAGTGAGTCACTCAAACCAGAAATGGAAGGCCAAGCACTTGAACCCAGTATGTGTGTCTCCAAATAACCATTGCACCCACAAAGGGCATCTCTTGGGACTGTTAGAAATGCACAGCCTCAGGCCCTGCCCCGGAACTACTGAACCAGAGTCTGTGTTTGAAAAAGAGCTGTGGGCAACTTGCATGCTTGTCAGCGTCTGAGGGGCATTCTTTAATCACATTAATGTTCTTAATTTTTTCCCATAACTTGCCCCTTGAAGACCTTCTTAATCCTTCACATTCACTTTATTAAACTTCATACGTTCTTTGTGAAGCTCTTGAGAGTATGCTGGAAAGCCTCATCCAAATACTTAAGGGCACTGTAACCATATTTAATTTTCAAGTTGATGCTGATGATTCCTTACATGTGTTTGACACTTACTAATTTAAAGTAATTTTCACATTTGTAAGTGGTTCTGTGTTGGGTGGCCATTGGAGTCATCGGGGGACTTTATAAAATCTGGTTATCTGGGTTTTACCCTCAGAAATTCTGACTTAAGTCATAATTAAATAATTGGTCTGGGATGAGGCCTGGGCATCGAGACTTTCAAAAGCTCCTGCAGTGATTCTAATATTCAGCCAAGAGTAAAAACCAAGGGAGTACTGCCCAGGCATCTGTATTTTTTAGACACTTCCCAGTGACTTTGACTTGTAGCCAAAGTCAAGAACCATTCACATACGTGACATTTGATCCTCAGAGCAGTCAGATGAGGAACGAATGGTGTGCGTCCCCACTTCACAGGTAAGGAAATTTAAGCCCAGGTAAGTTTGCACACTGGGTCCCTGTAAAGCTATACAACTATGCCAGTTGTCAGCTTAGGGCTCAGACCCTTCAAACCCATTGTTAAGACTATGTCACCAGACCCCTTACATGCCAGGCTGGATCACCAGACCCCTCACATGCAGGTCCACGCTAGGTAATTGGGAAAGATTCCAGGAGCCATTGGCAGATGACACGAGCTCAGTCCTTAGCAACAGCAACAGTAGCTTACAGGTCCAGCAGCTTATAGGTCCAGTGGTGGTGGAGGCCTCGCAGAGGGTCCCAGGGGGCCCTGGCAGCAACAGCCTCTAGCAGCAATAGTGGCCTCCCCATGGCTGGCCCCCGCATCCCTGCCAAGGGCATCCTGGGGATGGGGCCCTGTGGATCAGACCCACTCATGCTTTATACTTAAGTCCATAACCCAGGACACCTGGGTGCACATGCGCAATTACATTACACAATAACCAAGGAACACCTGGGTGCACGTGCATATTTACATCAAATGCTCGGCGAGATTCTGAACATCTGAGGGGCCCTGACCATTTTCCTATATTTTCCCAACAGTCCCTTTGCTGGAAGAGAAGGACTTGAGACTGGATTCCGGTTTTTCTGACCCCAAGGCCAGTATACCACCTGCCATCCCCTAGACTTGGGTTGGTAAAGCCCTCAGGTCCTGGGACTTGTTCTGGGACAGGCTAGTTTCAAAGGAAGATTCTGACCCTGGGGCAGAATACATCTCTGACCCAAGAGAAGAGAGATGTTATCATTCATCCCCAGGGCATTGAGAAAGTTGTAGCCAGCAAAAGCCGCCTGTGCTGTCTGTGTGATCTCTTGTTGGGTTCCCTGCCTACCTGAGCAGCAGCAACCTGGGAAAGAAATCCATGAAGAGCCCGAGCACAGACACCTGTGTCTGCTGCCCAGCCAGGCCCACGGAGACAGGGAAGAAGAGGCAGGGAAGGTCGAAGGTGAGTATTTGCCACTGAGAGGAAGCTCATGACTTGGGTCATTCTTGTTCCAGATATTTCATTCACAGGGATTAGTTCACTTTTTTCCTAATTGCCTCTTAACTACCTTCTCTCCCTCCTCCTCTTCCCAGCTCCACCCCAGCACCACCCCTGGACTTTACAGGCTTGCTTGGAGCTCACCAAGCAATGCATCTGCAGTGCATGAAATATTTAACACTGTTCTAAGCAACTCAGAAGTCAGCCACCCACATAATGACGTCAATGATGCCAGTCTTCTTTTTTTTTTTGATTCTTACCAGCCTAGCTGTGCTAGCACATTTCGGAGCCTTTGGGATGGCTGACATCCTAGATTTCCCTCTCTTTTTCCCTTTAAAATCTAGTTCCATTTGCCACTGAACGTCATGGAAAATCAGTAATGACTGGTACCCAAGATCTCAGCTTCCTATGAAACCCCACCTCACTTCTTTCTTGATAAGAATCTGCCTTGAGGCCCCTTCCAGCTGCCTGGTTTTTAGGCTCAGAGCTCAAATTATCTTTCAAGAAAATTTCCTTTATAAATTTCTGATTCACTAACATTTAAATCATCAAAGGGTTAGAAAAAGAAGTACAGTGGTTAAGAAGTTTCTAGGGAACTTTCACTTGGAACTAGGAATTTGGTTTTCTAGAGCAATAATGGATATGAATCCTAAGAAACTGAAGTTCAGCCTTCGGAGGCTGAAGCAGCTCAAAATTCAGTATCTGGGCAGATTAAAAGCAATGGCCCCAGAACAAGAAAGGCTGAGTTCCAGCTCTGGCTCAGCCACTAACAGAGCTGTGACGTTAGGCCTCAGTTTCCCCCGCAGTTCAATCAGAAAGTTGGATGTGAGCCCTGAGGGTCTGCCAGCTCAGACGCACAAAGTCCTCGTTCTGCAGTGAGTCCTGTCCATTACGCCACCGAAAGCGGAAGCCACTTAAACTACTCGCAGCTCTAAACTGCTAGGATTTCATCAAACGGGTATCTCTGGAGAGCTAGATAACCATATGAGAGAAAGGATGAGCCCCAGGTCAACACCATTCTCAAGACTTTTTACTGGATACTCACAATGTGCGGGTGTGATGCTGAGATGACAGCACCGAGGCTCAGGGAGCCTTTGGAGCAAAACTCCTGGAAGGAATTGCCCACACTTGCCCTTTCCAATTCCTCTCCTCCCATGTCCTCTAAGAACCACTCCAACCTGGCCTTTGTCCCTGCAAATGCCACTACAACTGCTCTTGTAAGGGTCGCCAATAGCCCTCATGTTCCTAAACCCACTGACCAGTCTTCATGTCATTTGCTCTCTCAGCATTTGAAGCAACTGACCTCTCCAGCCTCCTTCACACGCTTCTCTCACTCGGCTTCAGACCCCAGCCTCTCTTGGTTTTCCTCCCATTGCACTGGTTGCTCTTCTGTTTCCCTTGCTCATTCCTGCACCTCTCCCTGACTTAATGTTGGAGCCCCAGAGTTCAGTCCTTGGTCCTATTCTCTTCCACGTCTGCAGCACTCCCTTGATGATCCTCTCCAGGACCCCTAATACCTGTCAACTTCCAAATTTATATCTCTAGCCCAGCACCCTCCTTGAACTTCAGTGTGGTATTTCCTAGGGCCTTGGCTCACTGATGGATATCTCCACTTGGATACATAATGGACATCAAAATTAAGTTCAAACCTGAATCCAGATCTTCCTCACATCTGTTCCACCACCTTCCCTATCTCAGTTGCTGCTAAGCCCATCCTTCCAGTTGCTCAGGGCAAAAACCTAGTAGTCACCATTGACCTCTCTCTCTCACAGCTCACACCCAGCCTGTTGGCTATATGTTCATAATACACACAGAACCTGGCTACTTCTCACCAGCCCCACTTCTACCATCCAGTGAGAGTCACTATCTTCTCTTCTCTGGATTACTGCAAGAGCTTCATAGCTGGCCTCCTTGCTTCCGTCTTTCCCCCTACAGTCTAGTCTCCATGTAGCAGCCAGAAAGACCCTGTAAAACTAGAAGTCAGGACCATCCAAGTCCTCCAGTGGGCCCCACCCCTCTCAGAGGAAAAGCCAGCGTCCTCCAGGGCCTTGTGTGATTGACCCCAGCCCTTACCTCTCTGGCCTCTTCTCCTACTTCTATCCCTCACTCACTCTGCTCCAGTCACATCAATCTCCTTGAACATGTTTAGAGCCTTTCCACTGGTTTTCCCCTCTGCCTAGAAGGTTGTCCCCAGAAATGTCCACATAGCTCATTCCCTCACCATTGTCAAGTCTTTGCTCAAATGTCTCTTCTCCATGAGGCCCACCCTGCCTTCCGTATTATATATTTGATCTGCCCACCCCTACTCCTGGGATTCCCAGTCCTCTTCACCTTGTTCTATGCTTGTTTAGAACCATACATCTCATCACCTTCTAATATACTATGCAATTTACCAATTGTGTTGGTTGTTGATGGCTTCCCTCAAAGGGATCCTCACCTGTTTTGTTCATTGTTATGTCTCATGTGTTTAGAATAGTACACGGCACATATAGGTCCTCAATAAATATTTCCTGAATGAATGTATGTGTGAAGTCCAAATTCAGACTCACATTCATCTCTCTCCCGAAGCAGTGCTCTGAAGCTCCACACTCCAGGAAAACCAGAGGTCTATAGCAACGAGCTGGCTGAGTGTTTTCTCCCTACATCTCCCCATCCCCCCACTCCCAGCACATCCCGCAGGTCTCTATGCCCACACCCCTGCTATAGTCGGGGAGATGTGTCCACAGCTTGCCATAGCACCAGCACCCCACCCCTAGATGGTTACTGGAGAGTCATAGCCTTGACAGGAGACAAGGGAGGTGATCCACGCCATTCCACAACTCCCTTTGTTAGTTCTTACCTCCACTTCAAGTAAGAGCCCTTCCGCAGTACCCTGGGGATCCTCTTTTATATACCCCTGGCCTTCAAAACTTGGCTGAAGATCAGCCATCTGTTCCCAAATAGGCTTACCTCAGGCAAAGGGAAAAAATTGTAAAAGAAGAAATCAACACTTGAGAGCTCTGAGTTGGGAAGTGTTTTCAAGTGCTTGTGTTTATTTAAGGCAAGAATCTCTGGCTTCATTTTTGTTACTGCCATGGATTGAATTGTCCCCCAAAGTTCCATGTATTAGAAACTTAACCCCCACTGTGACAGTTTTAAGAGGGTAAGAAATTCTATCATGGAAATTGAAAGGTAGGACCTTGTAGAGGTGATTAGATTGTGAGGACATGCCCTAGGGAATTGATTAATTCTTTGATGGTTTAATGATGGTCACAGGCGTGGTTCTGATGGCTTTAAAAGGAGATCAAGTGAGAAGCATGCTGTCTCTGCTCCTGTCATATTCATCACGTGATACCCTCTGTCACTGTAGTCACCACCAGGTCAAGACCCTCACTAGATGTGTTCCCTGGACTTTGGACTTCCCAGCCTCCAAAACTGTAAGCAATAAGTATTGTTTCTTTACAAATTACCCAGTTTCAGATACTTCCATTACAAGCAACAGAAACAGACTAATACAGTTACTAATGAACATAAAAGGGGGACATATCTTGATCAGGCCATAGAGAAGCCAGGGCTGGGCCTTGAGTGTCTTCTCTCCTGCAAACCTGAGCAGGGTTTCATCGTGTGTCAACAGATCTTTGGGCTCCCATAATTCTGAGGAAATTGGTGAAGGGAAGGGGGTAAGATATAGGGAAGGACAGGCAGGAGAGGTTGCCAGATCCTCCCTGACTCAGGAAGAGTGAAAGTCTAAGTGTTGGGAGACCCCCTCACCTTGCTGCTGACCCCATGGAATGCTCCTAGTCCTGACTGTGGAGGTGGTGCCTGGGTCAGTGCTGGCACTAGAAGCTGCTGTGGACAGTCAGGATGAACCTTCCACCAGGACCCCAGTCCCTGGAGATTCACATGTAGTTCGAGTGCTGGGGCTCAGAATCTGCCTTGAATCTGCTGTAGGTTTCCATGGTGATTACTTAAACTTTTCATCATCCTTCCTTTAGACCTTGGAGGAGAGCTATGCTCTCTGGTTTCCATGACAACCATTTAAAACGTGTATCTCTGTCTGGCTCTGTTGGAAGAGAACTGCTAGAGATCATGCAAATGAACTGGCTGCTCTCCTTTTACTTAAAAAATAAAAATAAAGTGACACACCTGCTGAGAAGTTTCAGATCTCTGCTCATAACAAGAAGGGTGAACTGTCAAACTCCTGTTTTCAGAGGGTTTGCGGTGTGGCTTTGACACTGTAAGTGCCCGCCCAGATTCTCAGACTCACTCTGCCACCTTCAGTAATTGCACTCACTACTTAGCCTCCCTCCCCTCTGCCTGGCAGATGAAGAGCTACAAGTTCAAGGCTGTTTACTCTCCTATTGCGTGTTAAAAAAGAAAGGGAAGGACAGAGCCAGAATGACTAGCCAGCCATCAGCCACCCTATTCAGCCTAGCCCTTTGCCACTGTGGAAAGACGCCATGGAGAATAGAGTTGTCACCTAAATTCACTGTCAATACACTGGCCAGCAGTGGCAGAGGACTTGGATTACAGCCCCAAACAATGGGTACATCACATACTCTAGAGGTATTAATTCATTTCTGCTGCTTGTAACAGAATACCTGAAACTGGGTAATTTATAAAGAAATGAAATTTATTTCTTACAGTTCGGGAGGCTGGGAAGTCTAAAGTCCCAGGAATACATCTGGTGAGAGCCTTCTTTGTGGTGCAGAGTCCCGTGGAGATGCAGGATGTCACATGGTGAGAATGGGCTGAGCAAGAGAGAACTAACCTCCTCACTTGCTCTCCTTTTAAAGCCAGAACCACACCCATTACTCCATGAATGGATCAACCCATTTACAAGGACACAGTCCTCACAATCTAATCACCTGTTAAAGGCCCCACCTTTCAAATACCAAGAGATATTGCCCATCTCTTAGAACTGTTACAATAGGGGTTAAGCTTCTGTGAGTTTTGGGGGGAAATCCAATCTGCAGCATTCAATTTTGGGGGGACATTCAATCTGCAGCATTCAGAAAGGACCCCACATTCTCTGTTGGGACTCATGGGACTGAGAGTAGCTGCTCTCGACTTCAGGGCTTTGGGTTGATCAAAAGGAAAGAGCCCAGGAGAAGTGGAAAGATGAGAGCATCCTTCCCCCTTCCTGGACACTTCCCTGAACAACCACCGCAGCAATGTGCCCCTAAACCAGAGGTCTCAAGAGGCAACAGTGGGCTAAGGTAGCCACAGACAAGCAAAATATTTAAAATATGAAATTGGATATCAACATTTAAAATTCTGGAAGTTTCCAATGAAAATAGAGACTTCCCACTTCTCTTGAAAAATCAGCAGGTCTGTGTCATTCTACTTGACAGGGGTCTGCTGGATGGAGCTGCATCTGCCCTCTCACATGAAGCATGGTCTCAATCTAGTTGAGTTTTTCTGAATAACAAATTCTTCTCCCTGCTGCCTGGAAAATGGTTGCACTTGTAACTCATGATAAACAGGCACAGTACTCAAACGAAACCAATTATCCCTCAACTAGTAGCTAAAGTTACAAACAATAAAAGAGAATTCTTATTTGGGGATAAGGGGAGGGGGAAGCTGAAGATTATTCTTCTACCTTGGACAAGGCTGAGGTCAGTGATCAGGAAAAGCTGATCACTGGTGTGGTTGAAGACTGTATTGAGGATTTCCTTCATGGGATCTTATGGTGAGACCAATGACTGACACCTACAGGGGGATCTTTGATTGCTTCTGTATGATGCTACTATTTTGATTCTGTTGTTCAGCAGATTCATAAGCCAATAAGTCATTTGAAAATATTTTGCCAAAATAATTGTATGACAAAGTTGATTGGTTGGTTGATGGAACTGATAGGTCAACTCAATGAGCCCCAGTTCAGGAGCTGGACAGTCCTGGCTTTGATGCTTGCTTCCACCTTTGATTTTGGGGAGGGGGTGTGCTGCTGGATTGAACCCTGGACCTTGGTGTCCACCATCTGTTTTATGACAAGTTTCTTAACCTCTCTAGTTGGAATATTTCTTACCTGTAAGATAGAGGTAAAGGTGCTTGCCTCAGTGAGTGTCTGTGAGGCTCAAACAAGATTGTTCTTGTAGCGGTTCTGGCATTCGGTAGTTAATAGAAACTAGTTTTCTCCAAATGAGATAGCCTTCATGTTACCTCTCTTCCCCAGGTGACTCTCCTTGTCTCTGGAGAAGGAGGAAGTAAAATCTTGCTTTCTCACCCACATCATTTTCATCCTTCGGACTATCTGTGGTGTGACAACTGGGGGGGAAAGAAGAAGAAAGAACTAGTCATTGCTGAAAATGAACCTGGAACCTTTAAAAATCAGCACCCTGTCAGGAAATTGACTGATCATATTAAGAAACGATGTTTTGTTTTTCTGTGAATATTTATAGGGTGCACTGTGGGAACAACAAATGTCAAGCAAAAGATGAAAGAGATAAGGAATGTTCGAAAAGATGTCAAGATAAGAGAAGGCCAAGCATTTCTTGGTTTGCCCCAAAGGCAAGCAGCATGTGATCAAACACTGTTTCATATCCATAAAGGAGTCAAGGCATTTTCATTCTGTGTGAGAGAGAGAGAACTTGCTGCTGACAGGTGGAATGGATCGAATAATTAGAGTCTGGAATCTTTATTTCCCTGGGTAAGTTGTCTTTCTCCAACCAAGAATGCCACTGATGTACCAAGGTATATGAAAGCAGGACTGGGGATTGCTAATTCCCTATTAGAATAATTCAAGAACCTCTGTTCAAAATTAATCTCCCATACACACAGCCTGGGAAAATTCTGTTTGTGTCCTTTAAAGATTCATTCCTTGGGGTTAATTACAACTCATTTAAAATGTAAATACCTTACAGGGACAAAGAGGCTGTGTAGAGCCACCATGCACCCACATCACAGTATGATTTTCTTTAATCAGATTGCTTTCTTCCATACAATGAACCATGACTACTTGTAGAAAGTGGTGAGGGATTTTGATGTGCAATCAATGCATTTTCAGTGTACATCCCTCATATGGCCTTAAGTGTACACTCAGTTCCCCACTGGGGCTGTTTAGCCCCCTCAGAATTAATGAGTCTGCCATCCCTAAGGTATAGCAGAATTGACATAAAAGGTCAGGTGTAATTTTCATAAGAAAACATGGATTGTCCTGGAAAGCCTGGAATTGGGGTGACAGGTTAGTAAACAGTATGATCATTGAAGGTTCACAACCATCATACCCTCAGTGGTGATGATTGTACCTCTTAGAATCAGGCCCTGCTGAGCAGGTGCTCAAGGAACCCCCATTTTGTTGAGGAACCGCTTTGCTCTAGGCACTATTCAACACATGCATTATCTCTAATCCCCACATCAACCTCACAAATGAAGAACCTGAAGCTCAGAGAAGTTAGGAAACTTCATGGAAGGAATGGCGCAGTCAGGGCTTAAACACAGGTTTGTCACTTCCGCTGAGAAGTGTTGAAGATGGAAGGAGTGTGAGAAATGGGGAGTTGACGTCTCCTGCACTGACAGTGGGGATTCAGGGGTGAGAACAAGTCATGTAGGATGTGCCAGTGTGCCTAACTGACCCTTTCTCCCAGGTATCAGTGGGGAATCCACAAGGGGCCCCGCACTGCACAGGAGTAGCAGGCAGCAGCTGCGACGGTGCTGCGTAGCAGGGAGGCACGTGAGACCCGGTTGTGCCTCTGCCGCTTTCTAGCCAGTGGCCCTCACCAAGAGCTGTAGCCTCAGTTTCTTCATATGTAACAGTGTTAACAAGAGTAGTAATAAAGAGAAAAAAACGAGATCATCCACATGAAGCACTGAGGACAATGTTAGATGCATAACAAGTAAGAAAGAAAAGTTATTTTCTTCCCACTTCTGTAACCTCAGACTCCCATTTTCCTGGTGATTGAGAACAATTTGCTTACCTTCCAATGATCTGGTTATAAAAAGACATGCACTCTCCTCTTCAGCCTCATCCCTGACTCTCTTTCCCCCGACTCCTCACCTTTCTTCTACAAACTGAGCCCTGAAACCCTGCAAGGGCACTGTTGTCCCTCAAAGCTCCTTAAAATAAACTTATATTAAAAAGCCATTTCCCCAGATTTTAATACTGTTCACTCTGGCCTACATAAAGTGGCAACAACTTGCCATGGAATCTATTCCAACCCCACCCCGGGCTCTTCCTCGTGTGTTCCTTTTATAGTGATATTGCCAACATTGGAGAAACAAAGCCCAAGGCTTCATCTCACCCTGAGTTATGTTGCTATAACTGGGTATTATTTGCTTCAGTCCTTTTCTCACACAAGATATATACTTGTGTAATTTCAGAGGGAGACATATCTCTCCTCCAGGCTGAATAGAACTGCCAGATCCAGGCCAACTTTAGTCTTGCATTTTTTATTTAGAAACAGCAGATAGAGCTGATTTGTGTTCATCTGTTCTTTTTCCATTCTAGAAAAACAACAGGTATGCTGAGAAGCCACACGGCTCCAGTGATCTACATCCACATATCTGCTGAGGATAACAAAATATTTCAAAATATTTTCTATGTCCACGACAACATGATTAAAGTCTTTCCCCTTTCACGTTTTGATGCATTTCTCCAAGACAGTTTCAGATAGAAAATGTATTCCTTTTATGTTTTCCTTTCTCCTCTTTGGCAACTTGAAGGGCCTCTGCCTTAGGAGATGCTCAAATGGCATTGACATGTGTGAGTTTGCTTTGGAAAGGGAGGATATGCAGACAGTTGGACTCTTGGAGAACTGTCCGCACCTGGTGTTTTGTGTCAGGGTGAGTAGACCTTCTAGCACTTAAGCCCATGCTTGCATACTGTCTAAATATCCCCTGTCCTAAATATTCCTTGTGTGTGTGTTGAAGGATGGAGAAAGTGAGCTGGGGATAAAATGGGAACCTCAGGAGGCAGCAGCCCCTTGCCACCAATGGCTATGATCTTATTTGGCAATATGCAAAGGACATGTGGGCCCTTTTTGAAATGTCACCTGTCAGGCTTAGAATTTGAGCATTTCTGACCCTGGTGGAGGGAATAGTATCACCATCTCCATTTTGCTTGCCTGAGCACCACTCTTTATACCTAAGGTCCTGTCCACCTCTAAAATGTAGTTATCCCATGCCTACACAGTGCACTATTTTGGGTACAAAAAGAAGTCTCACTGATTTTCTTCATCATCATCTCAGATAATTTTCCATTGAATATGACAAGTTTTCACAATCCATTCATCTACCTTCTCTCCTGAGAAGGGGCCTGAGGGAGGAAGTTTGGAGTGAATCAAAAGAATCTAGGAACCTTAGGAAGGAGGTCAGTAAACTGCTTTATATAAACACATAAGCAAGTTCGCTGGATACTCACATCATAAATGAATGATAGATGGTATGGGCCAAATTGTGTCCCTCCCCCAGGATTCATATGTTGAAGTTCTAACCCCCAGTACTTAGAATGTGACTATATTTGGACTATATTTGGAGATAGAGCCTTTAAAGAAGAAATTACTATTAAATGAGGTCATTGGTGAAGATTTCTCATCCCATAAGACTGGTGTCCTTATAAAAAGAGAAAATTAGGACATAGACTGAGGGGCGACCATGTGAGGACAAAACAAGAAGACTTGCAAGACAAGCATCTTGCCATCTGCAAGCCAGGGAGAAAGGCCAGAAGAAACCATCCCTGCCGACACCTTAATCTTGGACTTCAGCCTTCAGAACTGTGAGAAAATCAGTTTCTGTTGTTTAAGCCACTCAATGTGTGGTACTTTGTCATGACAGCCTGAACAAACTAATACAATAGATTTTCCTACTTTGTGATCACAGAAGCAGGCCTGATTCATTCATTCATTCATTCATTCATTCATTCAACAAATCTACTAAGTGCCTGCCATGTGGCAGTGTTCTAGGTATAGGAGATACATAGAAAGAAGCAGTCCAAATAAATTTCCTGCTCTTGTGGAGGTCATAATGAGGGGAGGGGGGTAGAAAATAAAATAAATAAATGAAATATCCAGTATCTTAGATGATGACAAATTCTATGGAAAACATTAAGGCAGGCAGGCAGGAGAGAGAAAGCCGGGAAAATTTGGTTCCTGTTTCTAGTAGGTTGGTCAGAAATGACCACACTAAAGTGACATTTAAGAAAAGGTCTGAAAGAAATGAATGCACAAACCATGCCTTTCTCTGCAAAGACGACTGCAGACAGAGGGAAATACAAAAGCCCTGAAGTGGGAACTAAGTAGGAAAGGAGACCAGGATCAGGATATGACAGCAGGAAGGAGTGGGATTGTGGAAGGCCATTGAGGCCTGGGTAAGGGTTTTGGCTTGTTGTTTTTGTTTCTTGAAGTTGTGGAAAATAGGGGGGACATGACATGACTTTCATTTTAACAGGGATCTCATGTTGGTGAGTTGCTAATAGATCATAGGGTGTTCAGGGCTGAAGCAGGGAAATTAGTCTGGAGGTTTCTACGACAGCCTCAGTGAGAGGTGATGCTGGCTTGCACAAAGTGGCCTCAGTGGAGCTGGAAAGAATGGTTTGATTCTGGATACACAGAGCAACAATTTCTTACTCACAATTCCAAATTTCAAAAAGTCCTGACAATGTAATCTCTTTTAATAAGATTGGGCCAAATTCATTTGGCAGTGAAACATAATCTGAAGTGACTTGTGGTGATTTAACAGTCTTTTTTCCCACTTGAAGTTAATATTCATATGTTTCACTGCAGAAATATAAATGCATCTGATTATGATTTGCAGCCACAGGGCCCATTGGGGTTGCTGTGTGTATGACTGTCTTAGTCCATCTTGTGTTGTTATAACAGAATACCGCAGACTGGGTAATTTATAAAGAAAATGATTTTTTTCCTACAGTTCTGGAGACTGGGAAGTCCAAGGTCGAGGGGCCACATCTGGTGAGGGCCTTGTTGCTGTGTCATCCCATGGCAGAGAGTAGAAGGGCAAGAGAGCACAAGAAAGCAAGAGAGGGCCAAACTCACTTATATAACAAGCCCACTCTCATGATAACTAATCCCCTCCTGTCATAATGACATTCATCCATTCATGAGACTTCATGACCTCTCAATACTGTTGCATTGGGATTAAGTTTCCAACATATGAACTTTGGGGGACACATTCAAACCATAGCAATGACCTTTTAAAAATTCAAAAACATCTAAGTTCCAAAACACATCTAACCCAAAGGGTTTCAGACAAGGGATTAAAGACATTCAACTGGGGGACTGGCTGGTTAACTCCATAGGTTAGAGAATGGTGTTGTAATACCAAGGTCAAGGGTTCAGATCCCTGTACCATTCAGCCACCAAAAAATAAAACAAAATAATTAAAATAAATTTTAAAAGACAAGCAGCTAAAGGTACAAGAGGATTTGGTGATATATTAAAAAAGGTTCTAAAAATAAGAGAGAAAAAAACAAAAGCATAACATATCGAAGAATAACATAACAAAACAAAAGCATAACATATGGGAAGAATCTATGGTAGTGCTTAGAGAGAACTTATGGGTTTAAATCCCTATAAACAAAAAAGATCTGAAATCAATACCCTAACTTTCCACATTAAGATATTTGATAGAAGAGCAAATTAAATCCCAAGCAAACTGAAGGAAGTAAATAATAAAGATTAGAGTAGAAATAAATGAAATAGAGAATAGAAAAAACAATAGAGAAAATCAACAGCACCAAAGCTGGTTTTTAAAAAGTATTGACCGAATTGATCGACCTTTACCTAGACTGATCAAGGGAGAAAAGGAGAAGACTCAAATTACTAAAATCAAGAATGAGAGACGGGATATTATTACAGGCTGGCCTGCTCTGGTTGGGATGTGGTTTGTTATCACCAAAACTCATGTTGAAAGTTGATCCCCAGGGCCGACCCCGTGGCTCACTCGGGAGAGTACGGCGCTGGGAGCGCAGCAGCGCTCCCGCCGCGGGTTCGGATCCTATATAGGGATGGCCGGTTTGCTCACTGGCTGAGCGAGGTCACACACACACAAAAAAAAGGACAAAAAAAAAAAAAAAGAAAAGAAAGAAAGTTGATCCCCAGTGTTGGGAAGTGGGGCTAAGTGGGAGGTGTTTGGGTCATGGGGGTGGATCCTCATGAATAGATTAATGCCCTCCCCTGAGGGTGAGTTCTCACTCTCCCAGGTACAGATTAGTTCCCACTAAAGTAGGTCATTAAAAAGAGTCTGGCTTCCTTGTTTTCTCTTTCTTGCTTCTTCTCTCATCAATGATCTCTTTGCACATGCTGGCTCCCCTTTTATTTTTTGCCCTCGCCAGGTGCAGCTGCCCAATTGTGGACTTCCAGCCCCAAGAATCATGAGCCAAATAAAACTCTTTTCCTTATAAATTACCCAGCCTTGGGTATTCTGTTATACCAACACAAAATGGACTAAGACTTAAGGAAATCAGAAGGATTATAAGTAAATACTATGAACAATTGTATTACCAACAAGTTAGATAGCCTAGATGAAATATACACATTTGTAAAAACACACAAAAGCCTAGGTTCAGATGGCATCACGAGTGAATTCGATCAAACACTTGAAGAATTGACATCAATCCTTCACAAACTTTTCAAGAAAAGGGAAAACTTCTCAGCTCATTCTATGACTCCAGTACCCTGATGCTAAACTCAGACAAAGACATCATGAGAAAACTATAGACCAATGTCTCTTATGAAAATGAATGCAAAAATCCTCAACAAAATACTAGCAGACTGAATCTAGCAACATATAAAAATAATTATACAACTTGACCAAGTAGAATTTATCAATTTACCAAGTAAGAATGCAAGGGTGGTTCAACACATGAAAATCAATGTAATATACCATATTAACAGAATAAAGGACAAAAATCATATATGATTATCTCAATGGGTGCAGAAAAGGCATTTGACAAAATTCAATACCCTTTCATATGAAATCACTCAGCAATCAATGAATAGAAGAAAACTACCTCAACCCCCCAATATAGGGCATCTATACAAAACCCACAACTAACATCGTGCTTACTGGCTAAAGACTGATGGTTTCCCTCCTAAGATCAGGACGCAGACACAAATGCTGTTACCCCTTCTATTTAACGTTGTATAGGAGGTTCTAGCCCAGGAAGTTAAAAACAACAACAACAACAACAAAAACAAACAAACAAACAAAAAAAACCAACAAAGAAGAAGAAGAAGAAATAAATAAAAGGTAACCAGATTAGAAAGAAAGAAGTAAAACTATATCTTTTTCAGGTGACATGATCTTGTATATAAAAAATCCTAAGAAATCTTAAAAAAAAAATTAGAGCTGATAAATTAGTTCAACTAGGTTTCAGGATGTGAGATCAGTATACAAAAATCAATTGAGTTTCTGTACACTTGCAATGAACAATCCAAATTAAGAAAATTCCATTTACAATAGCATCAAAAAGAATAAAGTACTTTGGAGTAAATTTAACAAAAGAAATACAAAATTTACACTCTGGAAACTAGAAAACATTTTTGAAAGGAATTATAAAGAAGACATAAACAAACACAAATACATCCTGTTTCCATAGATTGAAAAACAATATTGTTAAGATGGTAATGCTTTGCAGATTGATTTACAGATTCAATATGATCTCTATCAAAACCCCTCTTACCTTGTTTTGTAGAAATGGACAAGTTGATACTAAAATTCGTATGGAAATTCATGGAACCCAGACTAATCAAAACAATCTTGAAAAAGAATAAAATTAAAGTTCTTGAAAAAGAACTTTCCAATTTCAAAACTTACTGCAAAGCTACAGAAATTAATACAGTGTGGAACTGGTATAAAGATAGACACATAGATCAATGGGAAATTGAAAATAATTGAGAATCAAAAAATAAACCCAAACACAGTCAATTGATTTTTGAAAAGAGCGCCAAACCACTCAACAGAGAAAGAATATCTTCAACAAATGTTGCTGGGTCAACTGGATAGCCACATGCAAAAGAATTAAGTTGGAACCCTACCTCACACCACATACAAAAACTATCTCAAAATGGATCATAGACCTAAATGTAATTGCTAAACTACAAAACTCTTAGAAGAAAATATAGGAGTAGAGCTTCATGACCTTGGATTGGACAATGGTTTCTTATATATGGCATCAAAAGCACAGAGACAAAAGAAAAAAATAGATAAATTAGACTTCTTCAAAATTAGAAAAGTTTGTGCTTCAAAGGACACCATTAAAAAAAATAGACAATCAACATAGTGGAAGAAAATATATGGGCAAAGGAGTTGAATCAATATTTCTTCAAAAATGGCTGATTAGCACATGATAAGATGCTTGACCTCATTAGTTATAGGGAAATGCAAACCAAAACCTCAATAAGATACCATTTCATACCCATTAGGATTCCTAAAATCAAAAGATAGACAATAACAAATTTTGACAAGGATATAGAGAAAATGGAACACATACATAGCTGGTAGGAAATTAAAACGGTACAGTTACTTTGGAAAACATTTGGCATTTCTCAAGTATTAAACAGAGAATTATTATATAAGCCAATAATTCCACCCCCAGGGATATATACCCAGGAGAATTAAAAATGTAAGTTCACACACACACAAAAAAAAATTGTACATGAATGTTTGTAGCAGCATTATTTATAATAGCCAAAAAGTAAAATCAACCCAAATGTCCACTAATAGATGAATGGGTAAATAAAATGTGTATCTGTACAGTGGGATAGAATTCAGTGACGAGTAGGATTGAAGTACTGATACATGTTACAGTAAGGAAACCTTGAAAACATTATGTTAAGTGAAAGCCAGCCACAAAAAAGCCACATATTACATTATTCCATTTATATGAAATGTCCAGAATAGGTCAATCCACAGAGACGGAAAGTAGCTTAGCAGTTGCCAGGGGCTGCGGTGAGGTAGGAATAGGAGTGTCTGCTAGTGGATATGGGGTTTCTTTTGGGGGTGATGAAAATGCTCTGAAGTTAGGTAGAGATGGTTGCACACTCTGTGGACATAGTAAAAACTGAATTGTACACTTTCAAAATGTGAACTTTGTGGTATGTGGATTAAATATCTCAATAAAGCTGTTACTTTTTTTAGGGAGGGAGGTCAAGACAGGAGTCAAGGATGGCCCCAAGGTTTGGGGTGTGAGCCAAAAACTGAGGCAGGAAAAAGGACAAGTGAGAGGCTCATGAGACCAAGAGCTCAGCTGTGGATGTGATGGACAGAGACATCCTGTGTTTAGGGAAGAAGTCGGGGCTACAGATGTAAATTTGGAGGTCATTACTATCCAGATGGAATTTTAAGCTATGGAATGGCTGAGATCTCTAAGCGACTGAGAGTGAGCAAAGGAGAGAAAAAAGCCTCCGAGCCTGAGTGCTGGGGCATGGACGTGCTGGGACATTTCCGCGTGGGTGCTGCCTTCCTCCTGCAAGTGAGCTGAGAGTCCATCCTACAGCAATGATGAGGATATTTTATGTAAAATTAGATGTTGAGATCGCAGTCAGTGATCTAGCCAGAACCCAAATTCAATTCAGTCTTCTAGGTAAACTTGATTAAAATGGTAAGATTTATGAACTTTTGTCTTTCACTTATTTTGAAAATCAAATTCATCCATAGGCATCATCCAAAGTCGAGACTTCATATTTTTAATGAGCTTTCTCCCCCTAAAACTTGCCACTCTCAGATAATCATAATTCTGTATGTGGGGACACGTCTTCTGTCCTATTTTCTTTTCCTAGTGCCTCTCCATTTTTTTTGCAATCTAAACTCATGATTACAAGATTAGCATCTTGCCTGTGATGATTCAGGCATATTGAATCACTTCCCAGTGTATATTTAAAATATATTGGAATCCTATCTTGAAAATATGGTCTGTAAGTTACTTCAGAATATATTATTCCTATCAAATAAAAACTAATCAACTGGAAGCCAAACAGCTAGATTTCTAGCATGCCTGATCAGATAGTCTTCATTCTTTGAACGGATTTTTCAGCCCAAATATTTTACTCCTTTAAATCATGAGGACACACAAAACATTTCAGGAGTCTGCATATTCCTGGCATTCTCTAAAGGAGAGCAAAGTGACAGATTCAGATTTCCTTTCTCACATGGTATTTGCTGTGAATTTTAGATTGCACACCACAAAGAAGGCTGCTTTGTGTCGACTGGAATTAAGATGGATGGAAAGTTATTTCTTGGAAGAAAGAGAGCATGGTGTGTTAGGGTAAGGCTTGCTACTGTAACAAGTAAACCCAGGTTTTCCAGAGGTTGAAATAGTACAAGTTTATTCTGTCTCCTGTAGCAATCCAGTGCCAGTACCCCTGGCTTGTGGCAGCTTTCTCTCTCATTCCAGGACAGCCTCTCCCCAGCTTTTGGTCCCACCCTGCCTGCGGTTCTCAGAGTCCTCTTCATCTACGTGCAAGGGGCGTGAGAATAAAGAAGGCCTGCCTGCCCTTTAAAATCCCAGCCAGAAGTGGTACAATTCCTTCCTTTCACACTGAGTTCATGATGAAAGGGAGACTGGGAGATGGCTTAGTGTGGCAGCCATTTCCCAGCAACACCTTTACCCAAGGATGGAGAAGCATGGATTTTGGGTGGACTGAAAGCTTTGGAGACATACACCCTTGGGTTTAAAATCTGAAGCTACCACAAGCTGGAAGACCTTGCATGAATGATTCAGTCCTTCTGAACTAAGTTACTTACTCTTTGGGAGATCATTTTACTCTTCTACAAAATGGGAGAAAGACCTATACTGTAGGATAGTTGTGCTCACTAAAGGTAATGGATAAACGGGGCTCACTACAGAGTAGTTTTACCAGGTAAGACTCTTGAGCCCAAGAGACAAAAATATAACCCAAACAGTTTAAGCTAAAGGGGAAAGATTTGTTGGTTACTGAAACCAGAGCATAGGACAGGTGGCCTTGTGGGCAGCTGGGTTCAGAGATGGGACTGTTGCCGTCACACCCTCTGCCTGTTCCTTAGTACACATTGTCCTCGTTGGCTCCTACAGTGAAGGCATTTCTCCCTCCAAATGCCAGAGAACATAGACGCCCACAGCTCTGAATCCACGTTCCCACTCCAGTTACATTACCAGCTCCATCCAGAAAAATCCAAGGGAAGGACGCATTGACCAGGCTTGGGTGCCGTGTCTGTCGCCCGCACTTGGAGAGGCCAGTCTCTTGACAGAAACAAGGAGGGTGCTGGGCAGACCGCAGATAACGCAGTGATGCTTAATCTGTGGTGGCTCTTTTCATCCGGGGGTTTAATGCCAACTCACTGAGTCAACCTCAGTCAGTATGAAGAGTTTCTCCCCCCTCTGGTCCTGGACCTTGGCAGGGGTCCCTGTGTGGCACCTGAGGTCACTCTTCCAAGCCCCCAGAACTACTTCTGTGCTCCTATCTCTCATCAAAAACCTCTTTCTTTCAGTAACTCTGTTTCAGGAAGTGAGAAGAAATCAACAGAAATGGATTCCCATGGAGGAATGAGTGACTGATAACAGCTGTGTGTGTGTCACCTTCCTGTCCAGGACAATGAGCACCACCCGACAAATCAGTCTTCCGGAAAGGAGAGAGGATGCCCCTTGAACAAGCCACCCTCAGGGTCACCTTCTCCATGGGATTGTTTTATTTTGATCACTACTGTCGCCTGTGCTGACCTCCCAGGAAGCACAGATCCCCTCTTTTATGTCCCTTTTTATGACCTAAAAGCACCGATAAAAAGACAGGCTGGAACTCAAAATGAGTTTGCTAACTGCTAGGGAGAAGTAAAGGAAAATAAACACAGATTGTGCATATAACAACTAAGAGTCTGGCTTAAGGGCAAAGGCTGCAAATCTCATCATAGCTTATTTGCTTCCTGCAGACTCAAAGGAGGGGAGAGAAGCTCCATCTGAGCACATCCGCTCACTCTAATCTGTAGATTTCCTGTGTTGCTAAGGGGGAGACAGGCCTGAGGCTGAGTCCTGGTTATCTACCTGCTAGCTCAGCCCGAGGCTGAGTCCTGGTTATCTACCTGCTAGCTCTGCAAAGCTGGGTGACTCACTTAACCTTGACGGGACTCAATGGATAATGCCTACCTCGCAAAGTTGGTTTAACAGAGTACTGGTCTGCTAGGGCTGCCATACAAAGTGCCACAGACTGCGCGGCTCAACAACAGACATTTACTGTCTCAGTTCTAGAGGCTGGAAGTCTGAGGTCAAGGTGTCAGCAGGGCTGGTTCCTCCTGAGGCTGTGGGGGACAATCTGCTCCAGGCCTCTCCCTGAGCTCTGGCGGTTTGCTGGCGGTCCTTGGCAGTCTTTGGCAGTCCTTGGCAGTCCTTGGCAGTCCTTGGCAGTCTTTGGCTTGTAGATACATTGCCCTGATCGCTGCCTTCAACTTCACATGATGTTCTTCCTCTGTGTGTATCTATTTCCAAATTTCCCCATCTTATACTGAGTTAGGGGCCCACCCTACTCCACTGTGGCCTCATTTTAACTAATTACATCTGAAACAACCCTATTTCCAAATAGAGCCACATTCTGAGCTGCTGGGGTTATTCGACACATGAATTGGGAAGAGACACAATTCAACTCATGACAAAGTATAAATGAAACTATGTGTATAAAGTGTTCAACCCAATGTCAGCTGCATGGCATCTCACTAAACGACCACCTCGTTCCTGATGACCATGACGCTTGGCCTGTCTGCTCCTCATGTGGCCAATCCTTGCAGCCCCCACCAGGTCACCGTAAGTTCAGATAATACAAGAGCCCTGGCATGATTTACACACCAGTTGTAATGAATGACTAACCATATATGATTATTCTAATCACGTTATACCATTACTCTGTTCTAGCCATTATTCTAAGCACTCTGTTTTTAATCAATTTTTTAAAATTCCTTAAAACAACACCCTAAAGCAGGCACTGTTATCATTCTCCCCATTTTACAGATGAAGAAACTGAGATAGAGAATGTAGTAACTTGCCTGAGGCCACACAGCCATTAGGCAGCCCAGGCAGGCGGACTCTGGACCTTCAAGCCCTCAATCAACAGCCACCCTGAAGTTTGTTCCCTGCATCCTCCAAGTGTCTCTCCAGTGACTGGTTTTGAGGACCTGTATTAAGAAATGGGAACATATTTGGGGGACAGAGGTAGCTCTGTGCCACAAATCAGACTCATGGTGTCAGCTCCACTGCAAAGGCCAGGCCCGTAGAAGAGATGCTAGCAGTTGTCTCCTTGCACTGCGAGCAAAGCACAGCCCTGAGGGGCTTGGCCATGGAAGTCACCTCTCCTCGGGCAGCATCAGCATGAGAAGGGACCAGGAGCGCAGGTCTCACTGTCTACTTCCCTTACACACTACAGAGAAGGAACTTCTGGCCATATTTTTCCTTTTGTGATGTATTAGTCCATTTCTGTTGCTTGTAACAAAATACTCGAACCTGGGTAACTTGTGCGAAAACAAAATTTATTGCTTACAGTTTCCAAGGCTGGGAAGTCCAGAGTCCAGGGAGCACATCTGGTGAGGGTCTTCCTTGGCAGTAACGTAGGGGTCTTGCATGGCAGAATGGTGGTGCAGAGAGAGACTAACCTCTTCACGTGCTCTCCTTTTAAATCCCTCAGAACCACACCCCTGACCACCATTACTATGGCATGGTCTTACAATCTAATAACCTCTTCAAGGCCCCACTTTTCAATTACTGCAATAGAATTTCTCACCCTCTTAACACTTTCACAGTAGGGGCCAAGCCTCCAACACATTAAACTTTGGGAGGGGGGACACAATTCAATCCTTAATAGTTGGGGTGGGTATGGAGCAGTGTTTAAACTTTGATCAAGCCAAATCAGACCCCACAACAGATAGCAGCCTTGGAAACAGTGCGGCAGGCTGTTCAAGACCTCTGATGGCTTTTCTTTCCTTTTCTCTTCAAATCTAGGATCTGCAGACCTTCAGCTGCTTGTTCACAGCCTCATCCAAAGGCAGCAGCATTAAGGAGGTGCTCACAGCCTGCCTCTATCTCTCCAGCCCCTGAGCCCTGTGTGTGGCCACTGACGCCATCACACTTCTGCACCTGAGACTGAGGTATGAGGTTGTCCTCTTGGCTCCAAGCACTCAGCTCTCTGGAGGGCCTGTAGATCCCAGTGCAGCTATTTTCAACCTTGGACTTAATGTTCTGTAGTTCAGACCTCTGAGCCAGCTCCTGAGCTGCATGCCCTGTGTCCCTAACTTGCAGTATATATTTGGTGAGGTCTCTTTAACATTTTCTATTAATTACTCCAATACTACCTTCCTATATAATCCAGAAGTCTGTAACCTACCTCTTTGCCCTATGCCACCCTCCAGCCCTACCCCTATAGTGAATTATCCAAAAATGTACTATATGGTGGCTGCTTATTCAGTCCAAAGGCATCGACCTGACTGGTAGATGCCAAGCAGAAGCAGCCCACCAGTCCCAGTGCCTGGGCAGAGCCCCAAGTCTGAGATGCTACAGCAGTCCTGCCATGCAGGGATGGCACACGCCCAGGTGATGAGACAGTCTGTGTGGAGGGTCCTCCTAGTGGGCATCTCCTGCCCAGGGCCCGAGTGTCCAGGAGCTCTGATCTCTTGAGACCCAAGTTTCCTGATGCTGCTGCAAATGAGTCCACCTTGGCTTCCTTGGCCCACCTTTGCCAGGCCATGTTACCATTGTCTCCTGGGCAAGGAAAATGGGAGCCCACCTGCCTTCCCTTTTCACATTCAGAGAGGTCACTGAGGTGCATGTTCCCTGTGTTGAATGTCATTTGGCTCCAGCTGCCTCTGTCCTGCCTAGGCCTTAGCTCTGCCTCTCAGGTACTCAGAAGCCATCCTGTCCAACCCTGACACTTCACAGATGAGCTAACAGAGGCCTAGAGATGCAAACGCATTGCCCCAGGCACAGAGAAGTCAAGAGCAGAGATGGGACCAGTCCTCATATCTCAGGTGCCCGATCCACTGCCTTCTCCTTGCACTGTGCTGCTCCCACTAAATGGCAAAGCTCCCTGAGACTTCAAAAGAGAGGGAGCCCTATGCTAAAAAAAAAAAAAAAAAAAAAAAAATCTGACAACAGGAGTCACACTGACTAGTCTCCCTTCTCCAGAGCCTATGAAGACAGCTTCTTTCCAATGGCCCAAAAAGGCCCAGTGGCCATTGGGTAAGTCACGTCCCTTCTTTCAGGGTCTGCAGGGAAGTAACTCCACTCCAGCTACCTGGCAGGGGTGGCAGAGTACGCCACCTGTGAGAACTGAAAGGCCTTCTACATCCCAAAGTTACCAGCATCGTTACAGCCTGCTCGTTGTTCAAGCATGGTTCCTCCTACACCCCCTCCCCCGCCTGCTACACCGACCTAAACACATTCTTCACCCCCCGTGGCAGCATTGCCCCCTCAGTGTCCAGCACTATCACGAACCCAAAGTCAGCGTATGTGATCCAAGAAAAGGACGCAGGAAAGCTTTTACAGTGAATATTGCAGCTTGCAGATTTCAAATCCCGTCTATATGGCAACTGGCTTTCCTGAGCCAAAAATCATGACGTGTGGCCTTGTGAATGTGTTTTCTTCACTTGTGAACATAGGCATAGGTAAAGTCTCAAAGATGTTTATTGTTCTCAGTAATTAAATCACACGCCAAGAATTCCTGTATGGAAAAGTGATCAAATTTCCCTGCAGCAGAACCACGTGGAGAAGTCCAGACTGGGTGGGCCGGGCCTGGGTGTGTCCGCTCCCTGCCTACTTTGCTCCCTGAGCCCA